>NW_021963775.1:0-3057 GCF_901765095.1 Microcaecilia unicolor | reverse complement strand
TCAGCAAGGGCCTGAGGAGATAATGAGGGGGAGTTTGGGGGAGGGGGCACCTTGAGGAAGAGTTCAATGTGGTGAAGAGAAGTCGAGGGTTAGAGCCAAGAGAGTTGGTCAGTTGGATATAATAATCCTGTTGGCGCATAAAGAGCAGCATGAACTTAAAGAAATCAGCAAGGGCCCGAGACTTCCGCCAGAGGCGTTTCGGCGGAGCTGGTACAGGAACGTAGGTAGCGGATATTAGAAGTCAGCCAAGGTTGGGGTTTTGTACGCCTTATAGAGCGGGTCTCAAAGGTGCAAGTGTGTCTAAGGCAGAGGATAGAGTATTGATGTAGAAGAAACAGCCTCGTTGACAGATGTGGATGGTGCCACAGTAGAGAGGAGGTTTGAAACATGGGAGGATAGAGATGAAGGGCAGTATGTGAAGATTCCTAGATAAATTAGATAAGATAGGACGGGACTGGGAGGGAGGAGATTTAAGTGTGAAGTTATAAGATGGTGATCAGAGAGGGGAAGATCAGAGGCAAGGAAACTAGAGGGTGAACAGTTGGAGGAGAGAAGATGAGATCAAGACAGTGACCATTTGATGAGTGGGGGAGTGGAGCATAGTTGGAGATTAAAGGAGGATGTTAAAGCGAGTAACTTGGAAATATAAGAGTTGGAAGGATCATTAGCAGGAATATTAAAGTCACCAAGGATGAGAGAGGGGGAGGAAGGATCATGGAAGAAGGCAAGCCAGCATCAAAGTCACTGAGAAAGGATGAAAGGGACTTATCAGGGGACGATAAATGACTGCTATTCGAAGAGGCAGAGGAGAGAAAACGGATAGAGTGGACTTCAAAGGAGGAAAAACAGTGAGATTGAGGTGGAAGAAGGGGTTGAAATCTGGAGGAGGGAGAGAGAGTAGTCCAGCACCGCCCCGCGACCAGCAGGGCGAGGAGTATGTGAAAAAAGATAACCGCCATGGCAGAGGGCAGCAACTGAAGCAGTCATCAGGGCAGCAGTTTCTGTTATGGCGAGCAGATGGAGGTGACGCGAGATAAAGGGTCCTGGATTAGGGGAGTTTGTTACAGATAGAGCGGGCATTCCATAGGGCGCAAGAGAAGGGCCAGAAGAGGAGGGGAGTAGAGGAATAGAGATGAGGCTAGAGAGGTCGCGGTGAGATCTGTAGAGTTGGGATAATAGTTGGTGAGGAGGGCCAGGATTGGGATTGATGTCGCCGGCTGAGAGTAAGAGAAGGAGTAAAAGAGAGCGGAGGAGAGTAGGAGAGAGTGTGCCACGGCGTCGAAGGCGAGAGGTATTTAGGTGGAATGGGGAAGGCAAAATGGAGGGAAGAAAGAGACAGAGATTAAAAGCCAAGAGGAGGAAGAGGGTAGGAGAGAAGGTGAGTGATGAAGTCGATGGATGGACAGTGAGTTCTTGTAGCAGAGAGAGGTAGGGGTGAGGGAAAAGATTAGGAAGGGACAGGGCTAGGAAGAAATGTGAATAGGGGCCATAAATGACTGAGGTACTTTAGCAACTGGGAAGAAGATTAGATGTAAGAGAAAATGCCCCGCGCGGCACCTAGAGTGGATTGGAGTGGACCTGGGTATCACCCCGGAGAAGGCTGTAAGGATATGCAGATGAGCTGCAAGTCCTCCACAGCACCTGAAAGGCAGCCGGTGGTAGAGCTGGGCACCTCTCAGCTGAGGAAAGGCTTACCAGGGGTTAGGCCGAAGCCAGCATTCCCCCCTGAGGGTCGCCTGATCCTAGCCAAAAAGCACCTGGAAACTCTGTGCACTTGGAGCGAGGGCCCTGGGAAGATCGGGTGGACCTGGAGTCACCCCGGATACAGCTGTGAGGATGCAGAAGGGCTGCAAGTCCTCCACAGCACCTGGTGGGAGCACTGGGCACCTAGAGCGGAGACCCTGAGTGGATCGGAGTGGACCTGGGTGTCACCCCGGAGAAGGCTGTAAGGATATACAGATGAGCTGCAAGTCCTCCACAGAACCTGAAAGGCAGCCGGTGGTAGAGCTGGGCACCTTTCAGCATCTATTTCCAGATCTATCATTGTGTTACTGTCTCAGAAATATTTCCTTTCTTACCCAAGTTTCTGTTTTCCCCTCTAGGGCGGCTTACATTTAATTTTCGATCTCAAGAAGCTGATAGCTAAAGGTAAATTCTGCTTCATATTTTAGATATATTAATAGTTTATAATCAGAATGAATAATCTCATGCATATGGATTTCAGGCTGAAATCAAGCCTGGCTGTGTTCAGTTGAATCTAATTATCAATAAATGTGCTCAACAGGTTGATTGACTAACTAAGTTTACCAAGCAGTGGTAAAAGGGGCCCTGTAGTGGTGTCCGGTCCCCTTTTATTGCCGCCCGGTAGAAGGGGTTTTTTTTCCAGAAGGAAATGGCCATGGTGTAAGTTAAACACTTGCAGTGCTGCCATTTCCTGGGGGCCCTTTCCGCCTCCTGCCTGATTACCAACACGGAAAATGTTTTAAAATTCTGTCATGCAGGAAACTGCAGGAGATGGGGGCGGGAACTCCCAAGGGAGCCCGGTGGTAGAGTCCAATTGGCATGTGGCAAGCCATGGTAGGATTGCCATGCCTTTGTAAATGGGCCCCTAACAGCAAATACTTTTTTATATGGGTACTACTCTGGATAGAAAACAGTAAAGCATACAGAAGAAAAAAGCACAACTGGGCCTTCAAGACCGAGACAACAGGAGTCCTTTATTAAGATCAGACCCGACACGGGCCGTGTTATGGCGCAAACAGCACCAGTCTCAGGGGTCCAAGTTTAATATCAAGAGGCACAGGTAGGGAGCTCAGTATGTACGGATTCTCAAATAGGAATACAACTCCCCACCAAAGAGATTTGAGAAACTCCCGTGAACGCCGTCGGTCAGCATCCATACCTACTGAGCTCCCTACCTGCGCCTCTTGATATTAAACTTGGTCCCCTCAGGCAGGCGATGTTTGCGCCGCAACACGGCCCGTGTCGGGTCTGATCTTAATAAAAGTCTCCTGTTGTCTCAGTCTTGAGGCCCAGTAGTGCTTTTTTCCTCTCTGT
>NW_021963774.1:0-54263 GCF_901765095.1 Microcaecilia unicolor | reverse complement strand
TGGCTAACCATCCCTAGTCAGCAAAGAGAAGCCAGCCATATCTGCAGCAGCTGAGATCTAAGGGAAGCCAGGGCCCTAAGCCAAATATCCCTGCAACCTCAGAGACTGTCAGCAAATCCTCCAGTGTTCTCAAAAACCTAAAGACTTTAGGCATTAACGTCATTTCAAAATGGATTGCCCAGATAATCCCAAGACTGCACTAAAGAACATTCCAGTTCCTGCACCAAGACTGGCAGCTTTTGTGGGTGGCTCCAGTTCCATGGAGGAGACCCACACAGTTGCTGCAGCACAAAGCGTTACTGGCCATTCATCAAGCAAGGAAATAGATGGATTTCCACAACACTACAGCACTTCAGTAACTGTGAACCAGACCCAGGTGGCTGGGCTTGTGGACACTGGCTCTAGTATGACTTTGTTATGGCCAGAGCTAGTCCCGGAAGATGCTATTCTACCATGGCACACTGCAGAGGTAGTGCTAGCCAATGGATCCAGAGAGACTGTACCCATTGCTCGAGTATTCCTGGATTGGGGTACCAAGCCTGGATACAGAAAAGTGGGATAAAAAAACATACCAGTGGTGGAGGGGCTTCCATGTTTCAATGACTCAGAGGGCTATGCTGAAGGGTTACCCATATCAGACAGGCCTCTGAGGAGAAACCAGACAAAGAGTGTCCCAAATTAGGGAGAGGGGAAAGATGGTGATCTGAAGCTCGTACACTCAACGGCCCAGCTGTCCTCTGAAGTTCAGTTTTTGTTCACTTGAAATTTCCTCTCTGCATTGCAGTTGCCTTAACAGAGGAAGGGGACAATGGGGGGTCAGCCGCCGATGACCAGTGTTTTGTCCCCTGTGCAGCAAGTGTGGGACCGCTGTGTGACGAGCTGCCCACAGATGACTGGGTTGATGAGTCCTTTGATTAGCGCCGACGAAGGAGTGTCGATGCTCTTGGACCTGGAAACAACTTCATCGCTCAAAAATCATTTAACCACCATGCCCAAAGGAGTGGAGGAGTGAGTCAGGAGTGTATGCTGAAACAGAAGTTGTTTACAGCTGAACCCGTGTCGGCGGTGCTACTCCTAAACCCTTAAGAGTTATCAGCTTGGAGTTTTTGGCTCCCGTGGAGGTTGCATTGAATGTCATCTGGAGGGTGCCCCAGGACATGACAGTGGTAGAGAATGATTTTGCTTCAGATATAGTCTTGTTAATGAGCCACATGGATATCGAATCGAATCCTTTGAGAATATACAGGAAATGAAGTTCTACTGAAGTAGGAAACGGTTAAGATTTGAAAATGATAAAAGACCAGAAAAATTTGAACAAAATGAATATGTTACAGATGATTAATATCGAGATTGTTGTTTTCCGGGTATGACTCCTAATGTTTTTTTTTCCTATGAAATGATTCCTCTTAATATATTAATTCAAAAGGAGTGAAGCCTGTGAAACTGGGATTACTTTAATCAGCGGGAACTGGATTGGAGATTCAAGGGTTTGTATTGTTAAACAATTTCTGGTTTTAAAAGGGGAAAAAAATGAAATCAGGTGTATTACTTTCACTAATATTGGACAATAAGTATGTTTCCAATGAAATTGATGGACTATGCACCGTTATGGTCTTGAAGAAACCAACCAGATGATCAATGTGGAATAATGATTTAGATTAATAATAACTAGGGATAATCGGGTTAATACCACATTTTCTTTGTTTGCTGTTGTTTAAATTGATCTCCTTGTCTTGTTTCACTCTCCCTATTTATTTTGTGGTCTAAGAAAGAGAAAGATTGTATAAAATCCATTTATCTTGTTGAGATTGTTTTCTTCTAATATTGTTTAATGTACAATCATCTCTGTATTACTGTTTTGCAAGTGACCCTTGTAAAATGAAAAAATTATAAATAAATGATTAAAAAAAAAAATAAAAAACATACCAGTACCAACACTGTGTGGGACCGACATGGGTCCAATGATAGCGGAGTCAGTGTTTCTGCTATGGTGACCCATAGTCAGGCCACGGTGGCCCAAGAAGCAGAAGCAGCAGAGATCACCTCTCCAGTTCCAGATCCTGATAGTCCAGGTGGAACCAGCTGACCAAGCAATAGGAGGAGGCACTCCAATGCTTCTAGCAGCACCAGTTCCAGAGGTGACCATGGCCATGAGTATGGAACAGCCTGACTTAACTGACACACCTATTGATCATACTGATGACCCTGATTTGTCATAGTCAATTGCAGAGACCCTTCCAGATATGGATACTGATATAGGACAGAAACATGCTTTTCAGGAAGCACAGCACTCTGACCCTGACCTGGAAGCCCTGAGGCAAAGGGCTGATCAGCCAACCAATGAGACTGGTAAAGGGGGCATGTTGTACAGAGGCTGATCCTGTTGATCCTAATAGGCCCTAGACAGCAGGCAAGGAGCTTACAATGCCCAGGGCATACAGAGAACAACTCCTACAGACTGCACATGATATTCCACTAGCAGGACATCAGGGGGTGACATGCACATGCACTAGATTGACCCAGAACTTCTATTGGCCGGGAGTATCTCAAGTCATATCTGACTGTTGTCGAACCCACGATGCGTGCCAAAAAGTGGATAAGACCCAAGATCACACCCAAGCTCCCTTGAAACCTTTACCTATTATCAGTGAACCCTTAGAGAGAATAGCTGTGGGTATAGTAGGGCCTCTAGCTATCCCTAGCCAGACTGGGAAATATATATATTGACAGTGGTGGACTTTGCTACCAGATATCCTGAAGTGGTAGTCTTATCCTCCATAAAATCAGAGCAAAATGCCACTGCCCAGCTATAAATATTTTCCTTGTAGGATATCCACATTAAATACTCTCAGACCAAGAAACACAGTTTATATCTGAGCTGATCAAAAAAAAAAATCTGTGGGCACACTATGGAGTGAAATCTTTATGTACCACACAAAAAGGGGGGGGGGGGCTCACAGCATCCACAAAACAGTCAAGCAACACCAGAGGGGTTGGAAGTGAGGATAAATCCCAAATGACCAAGGCAAATAAGTAGTAAGAGCGTCCAAGAATTTATTTGCCCCCCTCCAAAAAAAACCTGATACAAAGACTCTTTGCTGAAGCACTATAAAACAGTTATATTTGATAACAGCTATATATGTCCTGATCTCCCCAGGTACATTCTAGGAAGTATGCAAATGTTTAGCTAGTTTTCTAATTGATCCATTTTTTCAGTTACTTGTTACTGTTTGCTATTTGCGTTACCATTTGCTATTTGCATATATTTTTTTGTCCACTGTTCTAAGAATAAACACATTTGTTTGTTCTGCCTGTCTGGACTGATAATCCTGGTGGTTTGTGTGTTGGGTCTGTGAGTGCTTTCTGGGAACTATGGGACCACTGGGATTGTGGCCCCAGTAACCTAGAAATCATTGGGGATAATTTGAGAGTGGGAGACAATCCCAGAGGCAGTTGTGACCCAACGGTGGGAGGAGGGTGCTAGTGTAGAGTACAAGCAGCAAGTGCAGGTGGACCTGAGCTGTGCTGGGGAATAGACCTTCTAGTGGCCACGGGGTAACCCTAGGTGGCTAGGTGTTTCGTGACAGTAGTAGCAAGAGGGGTTTTGGACACCTGTTCATACTCATTTCAACCAATCAGGATGACTTTTATTCTCTGCAATATTGTGCTGCTTTAGTTTCAAGGCAAATCATCTGGAAACTTAAAGCTTGTCCTATCTGTCTTCAGCTATCTACTTTAAAACAAGAGCTCTATAAGTAATGCAAGAATTAGATGCAATTAAAGCAACTTATAGGACTGTGCAGAATCATAACTTCTCACCACTGCCTCAGAGAATAAAACCACAAAGGAACAGATGGCTCACAGTAGGCTCAGGCAGAATTCGTCATGTGACACAGAAGCATCCGCCCGCACAAGTGTTGCCACTACAAAATTCTTTTGCTCCACTACAGCACTGTGCTGTTCCTGAAACTAAAATTGAAGCACAAGAAAAGAAAAGCAAGGAAGAGGGAACAAAAAGAGGAGAAGGTACCCAAAGAGAAAAGACACTCACAAATCACTAAACCCAAACACATACTAGGAAATGTAGTTGGAAAGCAATGACCACAAATGCTCACAGTCTAAGCAATAAAATTCATGACCTTCAAGCCCTGATGTTGGAGTCTGACTTGGACATAGTTGCAGTCAAAGAGACATGGCTCAATGGTTCCCATGAATGGGATGTAAACATACCAGGCTATAATCTTTTAGGAAGGATAGAGAGGGACGTAAAGGTGGAGGAGTAGCTCTGTATGTGAGAGATGATATCGCAGCAACTGAAATGACAGGGAAGTGGGAAAGGAAGAAGCGATATGGATCACCTTAAAAAGAGAGGATAGAACCTTGGTCCACATGGGTGTTGTCTACAGACCCCCGACACAATTGGAGGAACTGGATAAAGATCTGATCGCTGATATTCAGAAGTTGGGGGAAAAGAGAGGTTGTTGTTGGGAGATTTTAATCTGCTGGATGTAGATTGGAAGGTTCCTTCTGCGAAATCGGAAAGAAGTAGAGAGATTGTGGATGCTTTCCAAAGTGCTCTGCTCAGACAAATGGTGACGGAACCCACGAGGGAGGGAGCGACGCTGGATCTGGTGCTCACGAATGGGAATAGTGTGTCAAATGTCCGAGTGGCTGCGCACCTGGGAAGCAGTGACCATCAAACGGTTTGTTTTGATATAACGGCTCATGTGGTTAGCGGCCACTCTAAACTCAAAGTCCTGGACTTCAAGCGAACTGACTTTAACAAAATGGGGGAATACCTGAGGAAGGAGCTGATGGGCTGCGAGTGGTCCAAGCTGAAAGAAGTAATAAACAGGGCCACAGACCTTTATGTAAGGAGGGTAAATAAAAGCAAGAGAAAAGGAAACCGATATGGTTTTCAAAGCAAGTGGCTGAGAAAATAAAGGCTAAAGAGTTAGCGTTCCAGAAATACAAAAAATCTCAAGTAGAGGAACGGGAGGAATACCGGATGAAACTGAAAGAAGCCAAGAGAGAGGTACGTCTGGCGAAGGCAAGCGGAAGAACAAATGGCTAGAAATGTACGGAGGGAGACAAAAACTTCTTCAGGTATATTAGTGAAAGGAGAAAGACTAAAAAGGGGATTGTGAGACTAAAAGATACAGCAAAACGCTATGTAGAAATGATGAAGAAAAAGCCAATTTGCTAAATAGATACTTTTGTTCTGTTTTTACAGAAGAAAATCCTGGAGAAGGACCGAGAGGGACTGGCAAAAGTACACCTGAAAATGAAGTGGATAGAGCACCGTTCACGGAAGAAGTGTGTATGAACAACTTGGAAAGCTAAAGGTGGACAAAGCCATGGGGCCAGACGGGATCCACCCCAGAATACTGAGGGAACTCAGAGAGGTTCTGGCGGGTCCTCTTAAAGATTTGTTTAATAAATCCTTGGAGACAGGAGAGGTTCCAAGGGATTGGAGAATGGTGGAGGTGGTCCCTCTTCACAAAAGTGGTGATAGGGAAGCTGGAAACTACAGGCCGGTAAGCCTCACTTCGGTTATTGGAAAAGTAATGGAAGCCATGCTGAAGGAAAGGATAGTGAATTTCCTGGAAGCCAATAAGTTGCAAGATCCGAGACAACATGGTTTCACCAAAGGGAAATCGTGCCAAACGAATCTCATTGAATTCTTTGACTGGGTGACAGGAGAATTAAATCAAGGACGTGCTATGGACGTCATCTACTTAGATTTCAGCAAGGCTTTTGACACGGTTCCCCACAGGAGGCTCTTGAATAAACTAGACGGGCTGAAGATAGGACCCGAAGTGGTGAACTGGATTAGGAACTGGTTGACGGGCAGACGCCAGAGGGTGGTAGTGAATGGAGTTCGCTCAGAGGAGGGAAAGGTGAGTAGTGGAGTGCCTCAGGGATCAGTGCTGAGGCCCATTCTGTTCAATATATTTGTGAGTGACATTGCCGAAGGGTTACAAGGTAAAGTTTGCCTTTTTGCGGATGACACCAAGATTTGCGACAGAGTGGACACCCCGGAGGGAGTGGAAAACATGAAAAAAGATCTGAAGAAGCTGGAAAAATGGTCTAATGTTTGGCAATTAAAATTCAATGCGAAGAAATGCAAAGTGATGCACTTAGGGAGTAGAAATCCAAGGGAGGCGTATGTGTTAGGTGGGGAGAGCCTGATAGACACGGACGGGGAGAGGGATCTTGGGGTGATAGTATCTGAGGACCTGAAGGCGATGAAACAGTGCGACAAGGCGGTGGCCGTAGCGAGAAGGTTGCTAGGCTGTATAGAGAGAGGTGTGACCAGCAGAAGAAAGGAGGTTTTAATGCCCCTATATAAGACGTTGGTGAGGCCCCACCTGAGTATTGTGTTCAGTTTTGGAGGCCGTACCTTGCAAAGGATGTTAAAAAATGGAAGCGGTGCAAAGAAAAGCTACGAGGATGGTATGGGAGTTGCGTTCCAAGACATATGAAGAGAGACTTGCTGACCTGAATATGTATACTCTGGAGGAAAGGAGGAACAGGGGTGATATGATACAGACGTTCAAATATTTGAAAGGTATTAATCCGCAAACGAATCTTTTCTGGAGATGGGAAGGCGGTAGAACGAGAGGACATGAAATGAGATTGAAGGGGGGCAGACTCAGGAAAGATGTCAGGAAGTATTTCTTCACAGGAGGGTGGTAACGCTTGGAATGCCCTCCCGCAGGAGGTGGTGGAGATGAAAACGGTAACGGAATTCAAACATGCGTGGGACAGGCATAAAGGAATCCTGTGCAGAAGGAATGGATCCTCAGAAGCTTAGCTGAAATTGGGTGGCGGGGGAAGAGGGGTTGGTGGTTGAGAGGCTAGGATGGGGGAGGGCAGACTTATACGGGGTCTGTGCCGGAGCCAGTGATGGGAGGCGGGACTGGTGGTTGGGAGGCGGGAAATACTGCTGGACAGACTTCTACAGTCTGTGCCCTGAAAAAGACAGGTACAAATCAAGGTAAGGTATACACATATGAGTTTATCGTGGGCAGACTAGATGGACCGTGCAGGTCTTTTTCTGCCGTCATCTACTATGTTACTATGTTACAAGGTTTGGCATTAAATATTTGAGGCTAATTCTATTCAGAATTTGCTGTCCGCGGTGGGCTGAATATTGACCAGTGTAATTTCTTGGGATATTTAACTATTGGATGCAAATTAGCAAGGATCTCATCTGCATCCCATAGCTAAATTTCTCAAAAATGGCTGCTAAACTGTGAAAAATGTAGGCAGGTTAGTACATCTGCCTATAAATCTTCTTTGTAAAGCTGCAGAGCTTGCAAATGTTAACTTGCAAACATCAGAATGGAGAACAGTGCCTGAACTGAAAAAAAAAACCTACTTTGACTTGCTTATAGCTGAGTTGTGAGTAAGGCAGTATGATTTTTATTAGAAAACAGTATAGATGTGATCTAGAAGACACATAACACACAGATATTGAAAATATATATTTACATAGTGACTTGCAATAGAGTTGAAACATGTAAGGAAACTGTCATTATTCTTAAACACAATGGGTCTGATATTCAGCTGGCAGCGGGCAGTCCTTTTGCTGTCTACCCCAGCACTAAACCCGGATATATCCAGGTTTTTGAGGCTGCTAAAAAGTTAAACAGTTATGCCATATTCAGCGCTAACTGGTTAACCTTTTAGCGGTCAAAGATAGGCCTGCTATTCAAGCAGCCTATTTTTGACTGCTCAACATAGTCAGTTTGGGAATGAATATTTGCACCTAAATTGTTACGTCACGTTGATATAGCCAGTTAGCAGCTAGCCACTAATCGGGATAGTTAGAGAGAGATAACCAGTTATCTCCTGCTGAATATCCGGGATTAGGCTGTTACGTGCTATTTAACCAGCCAGGAGCAGTTTGGCTGGTTAAATAGTTTTGAATATTGGGAGGAATATGTTTGTGTATTACATACTTTCTTTTTCTATTTATTTAACTCCATCTGCTTTCCCACCTTCCCTTACTCATTTGAGGCAGGTTACTAGTACATCAACATTGAGGGGTTCATTTACTAAAGATTAGTGTATTTTATCTGCAGCAGGGTTCATGGGTCCTGTGGCAGATAACACACACTAATCTTCAATAAAAGAACCCCTTAATTGTATGCATCAAACAATCCAAGTTGGATTCTGCATTTTCTAAACCTAAACATGAAGAGTACTGTATATGAATCATTTTCTGGAGTTCAAAGAGAAAAAAAATAATCTAATCAGTTTAGTGGAGTTTGCAATACCTATAGTTCTGGGGCATAAAGGATTAAATAAAGCTTAGAAACTATTGGCCAAAGTATCATATTGACCTGTTTGTGTTAAGTCTGAGAACAAGTTTATTGGTTTAGTTTCTGGCTTCAAAACCTTTAAATAAAAGCACTTATCAAAATAAAATAAAAGGATAATGGCATTTTAAAACTGTTCAAAATATTACCACACAATGCCTCCAGAGAAGAAAATAAGAAATCAGAGAGACTGTTGCCTGCAATAGCTGTAATAGAAAAATTGTATATATTGTACCAGTAAATTACCAGTTCACAGCAGATGAAAATAGTTCAACTTCAAACATATCATTGCCAGAAAAAAAATACAAATTTACCTTGAAGCAAAATAACGTTAGAAAATCAGGAAGAGGAGAGACAGACAGTAAGTTATGGACATAAAACTCTTTGTATCCAAACCAATTAACCCTAACCTTAGGCAAGCCTTTTTCATCTGGTCCTTCATTTAAAGGTTTTACAATTTATAGTCTGTGTTTCTCAAGGGAGGTCTACTTCTGCCCTGGTCTCACATTTCACAGCAGTACACATGTAATACCATTGAGTCATTAACCACAAAGTCTAAGCAAAATCAAGAAATTCAATTTTCACAAGTTGAAAGTAAACTAATGCTGTTCTACAGAGTGCATCCATTTTCAAATTCAAATCAGATTGATGACACTCTATTGAAAAGAAATCTCCACAGTTACTTATGATAACCACGTTCCCAATACAGCTGTGTGTTTCTCACAAAAAAAACATAACATTTTTAAAACAAATTGTTTAAAAGTTTTCAAACTCATTTTACCTGGGGATCAAGAAAAATGGTCAGTGCAATTGCTCAGAATTCCTACACAGTTGTTTTCCCTCTAATGCAAGTTATTTTAAACTTTTTAACTGGAATTTACTTTATACAGCTGAATATACGTCAATATCATCCCTATCTATTCCTCTTTCCGTTATCAAGCAGCTAAATGTTAGTATTCCTTGTTCTCTACACTGAAGATAGAATCTTCTTATCTTAGATTTAGAAAGCATTTGAAAGCCTCTCTCTTTAAAATAACATTAACCTCCAAATTTTATAAAATGTGTTAAAAATTACGCACACAAATTTGGGCAATGAGCCCAATTGAGCATGCCATTTAATCGAATAGTGATTAATTCACATGATAATTAGTTTATTACAAACAGTTATTGGCTCTAATTAGATTTATTGAAATGTGTGTGAGTAAATTTAGGCGCGGATCCATGCCTAAATTTTATTACGTGAGTCCAAAAAAAGGGGGCGTACATATATATTTATAATCCAGACTAAGCCCACAGGCAAGTACGGAATAGAAGTTCTCCTATTGTAATGTATTATAATCTATATGTCTATAAATTAGAGATGGGCATTCATTTGCAGTGACATGGAAAAATGTTAAATGAGATATCCCATTTTGGTACATATCATATCAATGAAAATGAAAGACAAACATGAAATTCCTGTTTTATCATTTGCCAATAGTAATACACACTCTTTCAAGAGAGGTGCACAGTAGTTGAAAAGAGGGCACCCATTGTACTGCATGGTACACTCATTCAAATAAGTTTGCACTTGATCCTATCCAGCTTCAGGCATTCACAGCTTTCTTAGGGCTCCTTAACTAAGCTGTGGTAAGCACTAGCACATCTTACCACAGCTAAAAAGGACTGTCTGCAGGACACAATGAGGCATCTTGCGGTGATTTTACAATGGGGATGTGCAAACCACATGTTAAAAATACTTTTATTTTTCTGCAGAGGGGGCATATCTGGGATGGTGAAAGTGGACATTTCTGTGCTAATCGGTTAGAGCACTACATTACCGCACACTAACTGGGTTAGCACAGGATTAGCGCGTGAGCCCTTACCACCTACAAAATAAGTGTAAGTGCTCACTCACTAATTTTGTTAATGGCTGTGCACTAAATGGCAATATTAGTGCATGGCCATTAATTCCAGAAAATGGAAAAATGGCCATTTCGGCTGCACTAAAATGGCTTTAATGCTCAGGCATCTATAGCCACTTTTTCTATAGCTTAGTAAAAGGGAACCCTTAGCATTTTTGCTGGACATGGAGTCTTCTGTAAACTAGATATAGGATGTTGGGAATACACATACATTTGGTGGCAAGTCCAGAAGCAATAGCCATTCTAGAATTAAAGAAATATAGCAATGCATGTCTTAAGATGTGTTTAGTGCTGGTTCAGTGCTCATCTTGCACATGTATTTGCCAGCACAAGAACAGTCTTTGGAGTAAGTCTCTAATGGGCCTTGTGCTAAAGCTTAGAATGCGCTAATGGAATTACACACGTTAAATGTTGTGCCATCCTATTTAAACCTATGGGCCATGTGGCACTTAACACACACTAATGTCCTTTGGCACAGGGCTAAGTTTTAGTAAAAGGGGCCCCTAAAGCAGTTTCAGGAGGGAGACTGTGGACCAGTTCTAGCTTTCTATTCCAAGGTAAGCTACCTGCTTGTTTGAACCTGGAGTCTCCGCCAGTGATTGGGGAATGGGCCACTGGTGTTTTCCTCTATGGTATTTAACATCAGCTCAAAAGTTAAGAAAAAAATTATTTCACTCAGATCCTTAATTGGCTTATCTTGTAAGTGTAATTTTGTGAAATCTGACAAATATACATGCAACTGCTGGCAAAAACATGTGCAAGATCAGCACTTACACATGTATCTGCCAAAACTAGCACATCTTTAAGCCCTGCAGGTTCCTGCATTTTTACATTTGTTTATTTCTAAAATGATTGTTGCCTTTGGATATGCAGTCAAATACATGTGTATTTCCCAGCATATGTATACCAAGTTTACAGAAGATACCACATTCAGCAGAGCCTTTTGTAAAATACTAGGAGAGCTGTGAATGTCTGAAGTTGGACAACCAAATTCCTACTCAGATGCCTATAAAAATCTGGCTTCTCTTATAGCAGCAACTAGATTAATTGTATATATAGGTACTATATGATAAAATACCTGCAGAATGCATAATATTCCATTCATTAGGCATATTTTTTCACCAATATGGTTACAGAATAATAAGAAAACAAGCACCTTATGCAAATGTTAAATTAATTCTAAATGTGCAAATATATGTAAACGTGTTTCTAAAAACTGTCTTTGCCGATAATAAAGCCAGGCAGCATTATTGAAGCCCTCCCACTCTCTTATGTTCTGTTAATTAATAGCACAATACCTACATATCACAAGATTAAAAAGATCCTGCTAATAAACAACCAAAAGCAGTATTTGGGAATATTTTTTCCATTAATTCAGGAGCGTTTTCCTTCCATAAGTCTGAAAGGACTAAAGTTCCTTACAGTATTGACTACAACTATCTATCTATCTATCTATCTATCTATCTATCTATCTATCTATCTATCTATCTATCTATCTGCATTTATTTACCTTGTTAATTAATGCTTCCAAAGGCAATTGATTGACAACATAGATACTTTCTAGTTATTACCAGTATACTATAGGCAGCAGAAGAGTAATCTTCTGCATCTACCTATTAAACAATTTGGGGTATGCGTTCGCTTGAAAAACATAGAAAACGTCAATGGCATATCTTATGTCATTTCATGTTCTTGAAAAAATGAAAATGAGCAGAAAAAAAACACAAAATGTCATGGTTTTAGTGTGCTGTCAATAGCACATTCTCTTTGGAAAGAATGCAAGTCTTGCGAAACAGTTAAGTTAATGCATCCTTACTCTAGATACTAGAGAAACCACCCAGGAGGTAAGTAATACTTTCAGTGAGTGAGGGTGCAGTGTTGGGGGGGGGGGGGGGGGGGGTTATCTTAAGGGCAGTATTTTAACTGGATGCCCACATTTATATGTCCCTTGTGTGTATAAATGTACAGAATATTAACACTAACATGTGTAAATGCATATTTATCCATGATAGTGCTAGCAGGACATCCAAGTGCAATTCCGTTACAGCTTCCATAAGTGTGATAGGATATATTTGCCAAGGGATATACACGTGGGTGGAAAAGTGCATGGGGCATGGGCAGGGCTCCCACTTGCACATTTAACTTGCAGAATATTGTAAGTCATGTGGGTACTTGTCACATTTATGTGACCACATTTCCACAACATCTATGGCTGATGTAATTGAGGGTGCCTAAATATGAGGTGTAGCAATACTGGATTACCCTCTTATTCTATATTAATATCTGAGCACATAGATGCCATTGTAGAATAGGCTCTTGTTGTGTAGCATTAGAGCAACTTAATGGAGTTGTCCATTTATAGAATTGCCCCCTTTTGTCTACAGTGGAGGTGGTGGTGATGTACACAGATCTAGCACTCACTACTGGCCCCATTAGGAATACTTTCTGGAGCACTGGGACATGTGTTTTGCAATTTCAAGGTGGAAAGCTGGAAGATGGCATTATTTTTCCAAGAATAATGCAACTTGAAGTGTTTACTACAAGATTCATCATTTAATTTATATAACAATGAGGTGTTTTGCATGCATTTGCATGTTTTGCGTCTTGTTGTTGTGTATCACCTACTAACTTTAACTAATATGAGTTACAGCAGGTGTTCTCAACCAAGTCCTTGGGGCACACCTAGACAGTCAGGTTTTCAGGATACCCACAATGAATATGCATGAGATAGATTTGCATAGAATGGAGGTACTGCATGCAGATTTATCCCATGCATATTCATTGTGGATATCCTGAAAACCTGACTGGCTAGGTGTGAGAACTCCTGTTTTAGTGTAATGTAATACACAACATTGCTATTTAACATGCTTTGGGAGACAAATATTGCAGCCTTTTTACTAAGCCACAGTAAAAAGTGGCCTGTGGCAGTGTAGGCATGTGCATTAGGTGCACGGGAAAAGGGCATGCAGTAAAACTGAAACCAGTGCGTGTCTAAAACCGCCCTGAGTCCTTAACACCACCCATTGATCTAGTGGTAAGGGCTCACGCGTTACACGTGTGGTGATTAGTTGGAGCACATCAACTGCCATTTACTGACAGAAACAATGGACATGGAAGGAAATAAATAAATAATTAATCCAGGCATTATGGGTGCATGCCAAATCTGAAATTATCACCAGGGGCGCGCACTGGCCTGGTGGTAGTCTCATTTAGGTGCATGCTGCACGGGCGTAGAGCTGACCATGGCTTAGTAAAAGGGCCCCATTGTGCCTTATCCCTTTAACATACAGTAGTAATTACTCTTTGATGTGTGTTAATTTATAAATTTACATATGTTAAATCAATTTAGTGCTCACAAAATATTTAAGGTGATCTGATGGACCAAATATGTACTCGTGAATGTACATCTCTAGCTCATATTCACTGACATGATCCAAAAAGTTCCACAAAGGAGAGTACCCAGAATATAGTTTGCCTCACTATGGCAGGTTCCAAGTTTTCAGTCTATATCTAATTTCACTGCAGTTTTCTTACAGTCACCTTTCATTTCTTTGACTATTGGCCGAGAATGGCATGCAATCTTTTGCATCTGCAATAGGATTTTATGGAATGTGAAAAGCTGCTCACTTAGGGGTCCTTTTACTAAAGAGCGGGAGAGCTAATGCAGGGGTAGTGCACACCAAATCAGCACTACCGCCAGGCTAGCAAGTGTGCTCGGTGGTAATTCTGAGTTTGCCGTACGCCAAATCCAGTGGTAGAAAATAATTTTATATTTCTAGTGCGGGGGGCATTCCCGGTGGTAATCAGCAGTTGGCATGTGCTGCATGGTTACCACTAGGTCAATGGGTGGCAGTAAGGGCTCAGGCCATAAATAGGCATACACTAGATTTAATTTCAGCGCACGTCTATTCCCCAGTCCATTAAAAAAAAAGCCCTTTTCCTCAGCCACGGTAAAAACTGGCCCAGTGCGTGTCCAAAACACTCACCCACACTACTACATTCCACGTTTTACCACACTTAGTAAAAGGACCTCTTAGACCTAGAATGAAATGCTCAACTAATTCAATATTGGAAATCAAGAATCAGGTAATAACTAATTATTTCTGTGCTCAGGTAGATTTAAACTGAAGAAATAAAGTAGTTCTATGGCTATGTAGTTATTTTATTTTATTATTTTTTTTTTTTGGTTTGGTTTGGTTTGAATAAGTTTAGAGAGGAGGCGTGTATGAACCAACTCAGGAAGTTTATTCCAAGCACAAAGTACCGAAAAGTAGAAAGTGTTGAATTAGAAGTTGGCAATGGAGGAGGAGAGCTTATAGAAAAATGAGTTACCCTATGTGTGATATTCACAAGAAGTGGTATAAGGGTCTTGGTTTTAACTCTCAGACTTCAACAATCAGGTTTTCAGGATATCCATACTCTTATCTAGTTAACTCAAGCCTCCACTACATGCAAATATCTCTCATGATGTTCATTGTGGGTATCCTGAAAACGTGACTGGCTGGGGTGCTTCCAGAACCAGGTTTGGGAATTACTGGGTTAAGTTAAATTAGCCAAATAGGACCTCATAAATAGCAGTCCTATCTTTGCCCAGTTTAAGGACTGAATACTAGCCTTTATCCGATTAAGTGCCAGCTGTCTGCACATACCCAGATATTTAATGCAAGTACTCTGACATGGCCTGGCATTGAATATTTGGACATCATTTAAAAAATGCTACCACCACTAGCTGAATATTGACTCCTTTGTTTTGTCTGTGGACAAACAGGATTGAATCAAGCATACAAGTGGGTGATTCACAAGATTAGGATTGTTCTTGTTGAGATGCAATCTAGTTAGATGATTATGTGAGAGTTGAACAGATCACCACGACAGATTGCATAGTACTGCTTGACTGAAAGCAATTATCTCTGAAAAATGGTCCAGGCAATAGTGTGAAGTGTAAATATGAAACAAGGAACAAATTGCTGCTTTTTTTTTTTCAGTGAGCTATGGTAGCACTTGCAGATTTAAACATACTGTTGATACTAGTTTACTCATAAAAATATTGAATACAGCCAGTTAGTTACTGTTATGCTTTTCCAATGGAATTGTTAAGTCTGTTAGAGTCAAAGGAGACAATGAGTTGTGTAGATGGTGATTCTACATAAGAACATAAAAATAGTCATATTGGGTCAGTTTGATGGTCTATCTAGCCCAGTATCCTGCTTCCAACAGTGGCCAGTGCTAATCCAAGTCACAAGTACCTGGCAGAATCTCAAATAGTAGCAAGATTCCATGGTACTGATCCCAGGGCAAGCAATGGCTCCCCCCATGTCTATCTCAATAGCAGACTACGGACTTTTCCTCCAGGAACTTGTCCAAACCTTTTTTAAACCTAGATATGCTAACTGCTATAATCACATCCTCTGGCAATGAGTTTCAGAGCTTAATTATTCATTGAATGAAAAAATATTCCCTCCTATTTGTTGTTGTTTTTTTTAAGTATTTCCATTATCAGCATTTTTAAGTTTTGCAGTCCAAAGTATAGAGGGACTTCTTACATGAATGCCTGTGCAGTTTAGGATAAAATGTAAACAATATGATTTCTTCTGTGACATGAAAAGTTGCAACCACCTTTCGCAGAAATTTAGAATGGTTATGTAGGGGTACTATTTATGATGAAGTTGAGTGCAAGGTTCATAAGTTTCTTTCTAAAATGTACAGAAAAGCAAGAGCTAGTGAGAAAAAAATTACAAATAATAAATCACAATAATCTACATCAAATCTTGGCTCTAGTCCACTAAGAAAAGGTAAAAGGAAAGAAGGAGAGTATCCAATGCAGAAATGAAGGAACAACACAACTCAATAAGGAAACAAACTTGGAAAAAGGACATGTGCTGATTTAGAAAAGCAGCTCTAGTAAACACTCCTCAGGTTGCAGAACTAATAGATGAGATTCCTGTCATCATCCCTTTATCAGCCAAGAAAGTAGTTAAATGAAAGAATTCCCAGAAAACATATTTCACAGACACTTCAAAAAATAAGATGTTCCCAACCGGAGAACCCCAGCACGGAATAACAAAAATTGTCGACTTCGCTTCTGTGTCTTTTGGGAGAGATTAATACTACTACTTATCATTTCTATAGCGCTACTAGATGTATGCAGCGCTGTACACTTGAACATGAAGAGACAGTCCCTGCTCGACAGAGCTTACAATCTAATTAGGACAGACAATCAGGACAAACAAGAGATAAGGGAATATTAAAGTGAGGATGATAAAATAAGGGTTCTGAATAAGTGAACAAAGGTTAGGAGTTAAAAGCAGCATCCAAAAGGTGGGCTTTTAGCTTAGATTTGAAGACGGCCAGAGATGGCGCGTGACGTACCGGCTCAGGAAGTCTATTCCAGGTATAAGTTGCAGCAAGATAAAAGGAACGGAGTCTGGAGTTAGCAGTGGAGGAGAAGGGTGCAGTTAAGAGAGATCTGGAAACACAAATATTTTAACTTCCATAACAAGTTCTCCTGATATTTATAATATTATTTCAGCAAGTATTTTCTGTTAGAATGTAGCTAAAGACACGTGGAGGTATATTTTCAAAGCACTTAGACTTATAAAATTTCATAGCAGCCTAAGTCTTTGTAAATCTAAGTGCTTTGAAAATAAGCCCCAAAGTCCCACACAGTCGATCCTGAACTTTAGATTTTCCCCTCACTAACTCAAATAAATCTATTGTCATTTCTCCTTCAGCTATAGATTTCCCTTCTTCAAAGGGTGAAACGTTCAATCCTTGTGAAAAGTTAAGTAACTTCAAATTAGTACAGCATATCATATTTTCCATATTAAAACAAACAGCTGGCACATCTGAAATTAAAGCGCATTGAACAAATTGAATCTATAAAACAGTCAGACCTAAAGAGATCTTATTCTCTAAAGAACTCAGTTTAGATAATCCAGAGTCGTAGTGCAAACGTTTAGATTCCAGTGACTGAACTTGTGGCTTTAGCTTATTTACAACCAGGAGAAGGATTTTGCCCAAGTCTGAAATTGCCATCCAAATTGAGTTCATCAGGCTCATTTTAGAAAGAGATGGATGTCCAAAAAGTGACATAAATCGGCACTAGGACGTCCTTCTCACAGAGACATCCAAATCGGTATAATCGAAAACCGATTTTGGATATCTTTCTCAGAAGTCCATCGCAAGGACATCCAAATCTCAAGGGGGGCGTATTGGAGGTGTGGCCGAGGCGGGAATTGGGCGTTCCTAAGACTTAGACGTCTTTGAGTCTTAATGGAACAAAGCAAAGACGTACAGGACTAAAACTTGGATGTTTTCACCCGGACCTGTTTTTATTACGAATAAGGCACAAAAAGGTGCCAGAAATGACCAGATGACCACTGGAGGGAATCGGGGATGACCTCCCGTTACTCCCCCAGTGGTCACTAATTCCCTCCCACACTCAAAAAACATGATTAAAAATATTACTTGCCAGCCTCAATGCCAGCCTCAGATGTCATACTCAGGTCCATGACAGCGCATGCAGGTCCCTGGACTAGTTTAGTAGTAGGTGCAATGCACTTCAGACAGGTGAACCCAGGTCCATACCCCCCTACCTGTTACATTTGTGAAGGAAACAGCGAGCCCTCCAAAACCCACCAGAAACCCTCTGTACCCACATATAGGTGCCCCCTTCACCCGTAAGGGCTATGATAGAGGTGTACAGTTGGGGGTAGTGGGTTTGGGGGGGGGGGGGGTTGGGGGGCTCAACACACAAGGTAAGGGAGCTGTGTACCAGGAAGCATTTTATCAAGTCCACTGCAGTGCCCCCTAGGGGGCCCAATTGCTGTCCTGGCATGTCAGGGGGACCAGTGTACTAAAAATGCTGGCTTCTCCCACATCCAAATGGCTTGAATTTGGACATTTTAGACTTGGATGTTTTTGGTTTTGAAAATGGACTAAAATCAAATATGTCCAAATCATAGGACAGGCAAACAGAAAAAGCAAACACTGGGCCTTCAGGATTAAGAAAAATGTAGTCCTTTAATATGACTGTCATGTTTGTGACTGTTTTCCATGTGGGTGCTCTCCTTGCCCTCTGGTGGCCAGAACTGGTGGCTGCTATGGACTGTTTTCTGCTGTCTTCCATGTTCCAGACTTCAGTGAGTCCGGTCCGGATTTTCCAGGTTGCCAGACTTGCTCTGCTGGTTTGTTCTGGAACAGCACCCTTACTTGGCTGGTGATTTACTGCAGCTGTGGGTCAGCTGCTGAGGGGCTTATTAGCTTCTGTGAGCCTTGCTTGCCTTGCCTTGGTATCAAAGGTCATCCTGAGTTCCTGTTGGTTCGTTGGAGTTCCTGCTTTGCAAGTTTCCTGTGTGTTTGACCCTTTGCCTGGACCTGGACTTTGATTTTGCTTTCTGCCTGCCTAAAAGACTGGTTAGTTTATGGATTACCCGTGTTTGCTGCCTGCCCTTTGACTTTGCTGTGCTACTGGATATTGCTACTGTCTACTATTAAAGCCTCTTCTAGTTATATTCTGTGGTTCCTGCCTGTTGTGTTCAGCACTGCTTTCTGCTTGGGTGATTTGCCTGCCGCTGCCACTCCTTGGCAGTGGCCCAAGGGCTCACAATTTCAGAGACTGGGTGAGAGCCCTGACAATGACAAAGACCCGACACGGGCCATGTTTCGGCGTACAACCACTTGCATCAGGGGTCAATAAACTCCTATTGGTCAACTTGCGGACTATTGAGCAAGAGGTAAGTAAAACAATCGGGGTAGAACTCCAGAAGTAATCACTCATGAACAAACTTTCTCCTCGCTAGTCCCTCACTCATGGACAAACTTCCTCTTTGCTAGTCCCCAAATCATAGGACATCCATGGTATTTTCGAACAAAAAGATGGACATCCATTGTTTTTCAAAAATGACCTTTTCCCTGCCTCCGAATTTGGACATTTTACAAAGACGTCCAAATTCCAACTTAGATGTTTCTTTCGAAAATGCCCCTCCATGTCTTTTGGTTTCTCCAAAAGAGTAGCCTGTCTCAGATGTACTCGAAGCACCAACCTCCACCTTGTTGACCCACTGTACTCCCAAGAGGGGCATCAGAATACTGTGGCCCACTCTCCTTCTCCTTAGTTGACCATACTCATCTTCTAACGGGCTCCACATCAGGATGATTGGGGAACTTGTCACCTTCAGTTGTGGGGGTGGATTATATAAATGGTATATGGTTTATGCTAATTTGTTGAATTGCCTTTTTAAAAAAGTAATTCAAGGCAATAGATAATAAAAACAAATCTCAGAAAAGAACACCAATGAAATCATAGAAAAGCAAACCATTCATAACAAGAGAACATTCAAACATCTTGGCAATAAACCACAGCATTTCACATTTTATCCCGAAAAATTGATATCAATCATTAAAAGATTCCAAGCAAAACTGGGTTTTGAGTAACTGATGACACATTTTAGGCCAAGAAGTCTCTACCTAGACTTATGCCAAAATGATAGACATATGGCACTGCCCCTTTATGATAGGACTTTTGAAGTCACTATGCAACCAAGGAAGTTCTTTACTCCTATTTATGCACAAGCAAGAGCCTTTGTCTGCATCAAAGTGGTTTCAAAGGTGAATAAGGCTTGTGGGGACATACATCCACCGTGTTTGTATTGAGCACACTTATGGTCCATATCCAAACAGATGAGGTGCATTGCATAGGTGTTAATGTTCATAGTTCTCATTCCATAGTCTGGTCAAGAACATAAACTGGGTTGGTCTGCACTTGTCCCACAAGTTAAAAAAAAAAACATTTTTAAATAAAGCAATAAACAGTAAAGACAAAATATGAATTACAAAAAATAAAAACAAGACTTTAAAAAAGCCTGTTGTAGTTGCCTGGGAAAAAATGAAACAAAATCTTGTTTTCCTAAAAAGGGTTATTTACATTTATGTAGAGGATGTTGTAGATCCTGATGCTACAGCACAGAAATGCTACAAGGTGGTACAATGATTCTTAATGGTATCCACAGTCCCTTTGATCTTCTTGTCAAATAGCATAAGGCATCTAAGTAGGAATTGGGATGTCCAGGTTGGCATATGACAAATTTTGGAGAACTTTGTTTTTGCATCCATTAGTTATAGCAGAAAAAAAATAAAACAGAAGGGGCTGAGGTAACCGTTTCACAAGGGAAGGGTGCCACTTGCTCTTAATGTTTTGTAGCTCTGAGCTCTGTCTTGGCACCATCCAGTGATATCACCCACTTATGTGTTTGATTCAAACTTGCTTGTCAACAGAGAATGAATAATAGAAAATTAAAGATTCATATATGATATATCAATAGAAATCAAACAAAATAAAACATGGAAAAGAAAATAAGATGATACCTTTTTTATTGGACATAACTTATATAAATTGCTACTGGGATTTACACAATAAATTCTTCAAATGTCATTTTTTTCAGTATTAGTTTTTCAAAAAACTGCACTGTTTCTAACTTCATGATATGCAGTATGCATTACCAATCCAAAAGCAGCATTTTCACCAAAAAGGCTGCATATATGTTGCTCATCTAATAAAATAGAAAGCAATCACATGAGCCAGCATGTAACATGTAGAGTGCTCCAACATCATGATATGCATTGTGCAGATGACAACATTGTGAAATTAGAATACAACACTTAGTACAACAGTTGAGAAGTATTAAAATGTTATGTAAATTACTAGAATTAACAAGAATTCATTAGAATATCTTTAAAAATGCTGTAAAACTGTTGAATAAAAATGATTCCTTACTTTATTGAATTAATTGAAAACAATGAGCAGCTTCAGTTATCAGTAGCATCTCTGCTACATTAACTCTTGGTTTCCAGTACCATGAGGAAAACAATTGGGGGTCCTTTTACTAAGCCACGGTAAACAGTGGCCTGCGGTAGAGTAGGCGTATGTATTGGGCGTGCTCCGGGTCAGTTTTTACTGCATCTGCAAAAAAGGTTGGGACGGGAAAAGACAGGCAGTAAAACTGAAACTGGCATGCATCCAAAACTAGCATGAGCCCTTAACGCCACCGATTGATCTAGTGGCAAGGGCTCACATGCTACAGGTGCAGTGATTGATCGGCATTTGCCAACTGCCAATTACTGCCAGAAATGACGTGTAAGAGGAAATACATAAATATATCATCCAGGCATTATGGGCACATGCCAAATCTAAAATTACTGATGGGGGGGGGGGGGGGCACAGTAGCCTGGAAGTAGTCTCATTTAGGTACACGCTGCATGTACATAGCGCCTAATGTGTCTTTGTAAAGGTCCCTTTATATGGCTAAGATGGGAATTCTTCAAGGTGCAGAAAAAGTTTGCCTTTTACCGTACATTAATTTGCCGCCAGATTCAGCAATCTGTGGGATCCTGGTACCACAGGTTGCTGAATCCTGTGGTAAAACAATAAAGCTGCTTGTGAGCCACTTCGCAAGCAGCATTATTCTATGTGTCCAGGAGCATTAGCTGCAAAGCCCCATCCCAATGCTCCAGCTTCTGGGGCTTGTGTCAGGAGGGGGCCAGGAGCCAGGGGAACCCTGCTCTGGTGCATCACTTCTTAATTCCAGAAGTTGGAGAATTGAGATGGGGCTTCTGCTGATTAGGACAGATCATGAAAAATAAACCAGGGTAATAAATCAGAAAAGAGATCATTCGAGATTTAAAAAGACACCATTCAATGTTTGAAAAACAAGATGCAGAAGTTTAAATTCTGCAAATTAGGTAGAAGGAAGCCAATGCATGCGCATGGCTAGAGTTTGGGAGAAGTGCACAAGTATATGCATAAATTATAGAATTCTATAAATAACATGCATTTGTGCTAACATCTAGGCATGGGCCTTTACAACCTCTACAGGATTGATGTAATTGATCAAACATTTATCAATTTTGTCACCCTTCTAATTCCACTATCATGCTTATTTTCGAAAGAGAAGGGCGCCCATCTTAAGACACAAATCGGGACATGGGCGTCCTTCTCACAGGGTCGCCCAAATCGGCATAATCAAAAGCTGATTTTGAGCGTCCTCAACTGCTTTCCATTGTGGGGACAACCAAAGCTCACGGGGGGGGGGGGGGGGTGTCGGAAGTGTAGTGAAGGCGGGACTGGGGTGTGCCTAACAGATGGGCGCCCTCGAGCGATAATGGAAAAAAAGGGCGTCCCTGACGAGCACTTGGGTGACTTTACTTAGTCCATTTTTTCTTACCACCAAGCCTGAAAAAGGTGCCTGAACTGACCAGATGACCACCGGAGGGAATCGGGGATCACCTCCCCTTACTCATCAAGTGGTCACTAACCCCCTCCCACCCTTAAAAAAAATTAAAACATTTTTTTCCAGTCTCTATGCCAACCTCAAATATCATACCCAGCTCCATGATAGCAGTATGCAAGTCCCAGGAGCAGTTTTAGGGGGTACTGCAGTGCACTTCAGTCAGGCGGACCCAGGCCCATCCCCCCCTACCTGTTACACTTGTGGTGGTAAATGTGAGCCCTCCAAAACCCACCACAAACCCACTGTACCCACATCTAGGTGCCCCCCTTCATCCCTAAGGGCTATGGTAGTGGTGTACAGTTATGGGGAGTGGGTTTGGGGGGCACAGCACACATGCACCTGGGAGCTTTTTCTGAAATCCACTGCAGTGCCCCCTAGGGTGTCCGGTTGGTGTCCTGGCATGTGAGGGGGACCAGTGAACTACGAATGTTGGCTCCTCCCATGACCAAATGGCTTGTATTTGGTCGTTTCTGAGATGGGCATCCTCGGTTTCCATTATCGCCGAAAATCGGAGACGACCATCTCTAGGGAAGACCATCTCTAAGGTCGACCTAAATGTTGAGATTTGGGCGTCCTTGACCATATTATCGAAATGAAAGATGGCCGCCCATCTTGTTTTGATAATACAGGAAAACATGGGTGCCCCGTTTGATTATGCCTCTTCACATCTTTTTTGAGAAGCGGTGACCAGAATTTCACACAAGATTCGAGGTATGGTCGCAACATGGAGTGATTCAAATGCATTATAACATCCTTATTTTTGTTTTCCATTCCTTTCCTAATAATACCTAATATTCTATTTGCTTTCTTAGCTGCTGCTGCACACTGAGCAGAGGGTTTTAACGTATCATCAGCGATGACACCTAGATCCCTTTTCTGAATGGTGACTCCTAATGTGGAGCCATCCATCATGTAGCTATAGTTCGGGTTCTTCTTTCCCACATGCTTCACTTTGCACTTGCTTACATTAAACATCTTCTGCCAGTTGAATGCCCAGTCTCCCAGTCTCGTAAGGTGCTCTTGCAATTTTTCACAATCATCTTGCAATTTAACAACCTTGAATAACTTTGTGTCATCAGCAAATTTAATTACCTCACTAGTTACTCCCATCTCTAGATCATTTATAAGTATGTTAAAAAGCAGTGGACCCAGCACAGACCCCTGAGGAACCGCACTATCTACCCTTCTCCTTTGAGAATACTGCCTACCCTAGGATTGGTAGCAAGGGATGTTCTCACTATTTGTGTTTCTGTAAGGTACTTTTGACCTGGCTTGGCCACTGTTGGAAACAGGATACTGGGCTAGATAGACCATTGGTCTGACCCAGTATGGCTACTCTTATGTTCTTATGCTCACACTAGTTTAAGGTGATGGAATCAGACTGTTATGTACTGGTTGCCCTCGGGTTTAAATATTTGAAAGGTAATAATGAACAAACTGTTGGAATGTATTGTATTTTACATGCATTGCCTGTCACCTATTATTTCTCTGTGATTACTCTGTGACCTCTGATGTGAATTACTTAGAGAGGTCACACAGCTATGCAACTTCCTGTGGGGGTTAGATGCAGCACATGCAGCACATGGAGCACATGGAGCTCATGTTCTCTCCTAACCTGAGAGGATCTATGGTGGTGTGAGCATCCATTACCATCTAAGCACATGGAAGGAGCTGATAATACAAATGTATAGTAATATGTATATATAAGCCTGTCTGATTATAATCTAACTACAAACTGTGAGTAAACAGATGTTTTGTTACTTCAACTTTAAAGTGACTCAGCAGTGAATTATTCAGGGGTGAATGAGAGAGAGATGAAGAAAGAAATTAACATTTCTAAAGCTGAAGCTGTGTGTACTAAAATCTGCTAATTATTTACTACAAATAATCCAACAAAAGGGTTATGGGCCCAGGGCTCAGGAATTGAAAAAGAAGAGAAATATTACCAGGCAGAAAAAAAGGCCACATTTTTCTCTTAAGTTTTAAAGGAAAGATTCAGTCTGTCTCTCTCTCCCCCCACACAGCAGACAGAAGGCTAAGAAAATGGCTGAGGGAAGAAATTCACCATTGTTCTATTCTCTCAAGGTGCCTAAATTAACTGAGTTTAATTATCAGCAGTGGGAACTAAGATTCATATGTCTCCTTCGAGCAAAAAGATTAAATATATGCTTAGACCAAGACAGAACAGCTGAAAATATGGCTGAATGGGACAATGCAAACTATTATGTGAAGTGCATGCTTTTGGAAGCTCTCTCAGAGAAACAAGCCATATTAGTGGAGGGAAAAGATACACCAAAGGACATTTTATATAAACTGAGAACTATGTATGCAACTACATATGCAAAGCAGCAACCAATTTGGTTAGCAGAGTTGAATGAAACCAAATTAAGGGATAAAAGTAAATGTAATGATCACATTATGCATCTTATGTCTTCATTTCAAAAGCTAGAACTTTCTGGAATTCCCATGTGTGATGCATTGAAAAGAGCATTTCTTTTTACCTCACTATCAAAGAAGTTTGATGTTTTTAGGTCTGTAAATGAGGCCATTGAAGGGCAATCTTTTGAACAGGCAACATCAAAACTAAGGCAGGAATGCATAATAAATGATTCTGAGGAGATCTGTTCTCAAAGTCAGTCAGAGAGAAATGAAACAAATTTCTTGGCAAAGAACAGAGGAAGGCGGAGCTATGGGAAAACTCCACCCAAGGGCAAGCTGATTTGCTACTCATGTGGAAAGGAGGGACATGTATCTAAATGGTGTAAGGAAACACAAAACACTCCCTCTAGCTCACCTAAGCCAATGGAACTAAAGAATTTTCAAACCAGGAAATGTATGAAGGACAAAGATAAACACAAGGGCTTTCTAATGGCAGAAAAATCTTTGACTATGGTAAATAATAATTCAAATGAAAGTACTTGGATTTTGGATTCGGGGAGCACATGCCATTTAACCAATTGTAAAGATTTCTTTCAGGAAATGTGTCCAGAGGAAGGTATTCTTAAAACTGCAAACGCAGGGACTGCTAAGATCCAAGCAAAAGGTATTGGATTCTTAAAATGCAAAGTGTCTAATGAAGTTAAAGAAATTCCTGTAAGTGATGTCTTGTATATTCCCCAAGCAGTTTGCAATATGCTTAGTGTATCTACATTAGATAAGAAGGGATTTGTGATTCATTTTGAAAATAGTAAGTGCACAATCTCTAAAAATGATGAAGTGTATGCTGAAGCTTTTATGCATAATGATGTTTATAAGCTGAACATTTCAGGTGAAGCCTCACATATGGCGCAAGTAAGGAAGAATGATGGTAAATGTAGTCTGGAAATCTGGCACCGCCGCCTGGGACATCGTGATTCTAAGGTGATCCAGGATCTTTACAGTAAGCAACTGGCCACCGGCATTCAGATAAGTGCAGATGCTGGTAAAATGGAGAAATGCATAGACTGTGTTACTCAAAAAGGTGTGAGACCCTCATTTCCTGCATACACAGGAAATAGGAGTAATAAAGTGCTGGACTTAATACACAGTGACTTATGTGGACCGTTTAATATCCCATCATTGGGAAATAACAGATTTGTGCTAATATTCTTGGATGATTTCTCTAGATATTGTGTGGCCTATTTGCTGAAAGAGAAAAGTCAAGTCACAGACATGCTGAAGAAATACGTAGCCATGGTGAGCAATAAATTTGAAAGAAAACCAAAGGTTCTTCAGACCGACAATGGTGGTGAGTTCACTTCACAAAGCATGCGCACATTTCTAGAACAAGAAGGCATTCAGCATATCACAACAGTAGCTTATACACCAGAGCAAAATTCTGTTGCAGAGAGAAAATTTAGGTCACTTGTGGAAATGACCAGATGTATGCTGTCAGATAGCAATCTCCCTAAAAGACTATGGGGGGAAGCCATTCTCACAGCAGTGTACCTACAAAACAGAATGCCAACTAAAGGCGCTGAGCGCACACCACATGAGACATGGCATGGTAGGAAGCCAAACCTGTCACACATAAGAACATTTGGAAGTACAGCATATGCTCATATACCAAAGCAAAGAAGGCATAAGCTGGATTCCACAACAGAAAAGGGGCATCTTAGTTGGCTATACTCCAGGACACAAAGGATATAGAATTTTGAATCTGAAAACTGGCATTGTTGGCATAAGACATGTTACATATTTTGATGAAAACAAAAAGGTTGATAAAGGCTGGATTATCCCAGATGAGCCTTATCATCCAGAATATGAAACTAGAACCATAATAGACATGCCAGTGTATATAAATGCCATACCAAGGCAGATGTCTGAAAGCAACTCATCTGTATCTAACGAGGAACAGGCAGAGGAAACAGACACAGAAAGGATCATTGAAGAAGACAGTACAGTTGGAGAAGGGGAATCAATTGGAGAAGGACTCTCAGATTTAGAGGATGCGGAAAGGTCAGACCAACCTGTTGTCAGACGCTCATCCAGGGAAAACAAAGGTGTTCCACCCCCAAGACTGTCTTACCTAACAAAGTCAGCAGAAGCTCAAGAGCCCTTAACATGGGATGAGATTGAGAAAATGCCAGCAGAAGAAGCTGCTGAATGGCATAAAGCTGCACAAGAAGAAATTGATGCATTGGATAAAAATAATACTTGGATTCTTACAAAATTACCTCCTGGCAAGAAAGCTATAGGATGCAAATGGGTATTCAAGTTAAAAAGGAATGCACAAGGAAAAGTGGAAAGGTATAAAGCCAGATTAGTGGCAAAGGGATATCTTCAAAAATATGGAGAAGATTTTGATGAAGTGTTTGCACCTGTAGTGAAACACACGACAATCAGAACACTTCTGAGCATTGCAGTCTCAAAAGGCATGCAAGTCAAACACATTGATGTGAAAACAGCGTTTCTTCACGGAGATATAACTGAAGACTTGTACATGGAACAACCAACAGGTTTCATAAATACAAAACAAAGACAGCTAGTGTGTAAATTAAACAAAGGTCTTTATGGATTAAAGCAAAGTGCAGAATGTTGGAATGATAAATTGCATGAAATATTGACAAATTTAGGATTTAAGCAAGGTGAAGCAGATAAATGCTTGTACACTAGGTGCACAAATGGACAATATGCATACATTTTAGCTTTTGTTGATGATCTGCTCATTGCAAGCAAAAGTGAGCAAGAGTACAAGGACATTGTAAAATATTTAAACCTCAATGTTGAGATAAAAGAACTGGGTAATGTGTCATACTATCTTGGTATAGAAATTGAGAAACAAAATGATGGTTCTTATCTTCTAAGCCAGAAGCAGAAAATAAATGAGCTTATTGAAAGTTTAGGTATGCAAGATGCCCAAGTTGTAAGCACTCCCATGATCACTGATTTTCTGAAGGATGAAACAGTAAGAGAACCTTTACCAGATAACATCCAATATAGATCAGCCATAGGTAAGCTTTTATATCTAGCTACCACATACAGGGCTGATATAGCAAATGCAGTAGGAATTTTGAGCAGAAGGGTCAGCTCACCTACCAAATCAGATTGGACTGCAGTTAAAAGGATGGTAAGGTATTTAAAGGGTACCATTGATTGTAAATTAAAGATTTCAGCCAATAGTAATCCAAAACTAATATGTTACTGTGATTCAGATTGGGCAGGGGATCATTCTGATTATAAATCCACAAGTGGATATGTGTTTATGTATGGAAATGTACAAATTTCATGGGCCAGTCATAAACAAAGTATTGTGAGTTTGTCTTCTACAGAAGCTGAATATGTGGCCGTATCGGAAGCGTGCAGAGAACTGATGTGGATTGAAAAACTTTTGCTGGATTTTGGAATAGCTGAAAAGAGACCAATCCAGATAATGGAAGATAATCAGAGCTGCATCCGATTGTCACAGAATGACAAGGTTCAGTCACGCACCAAGCACATCGCAACGAAATACCACAACGTGCGAGAGTTGGCGAAAGAAGGGGTCATCAGTCTACACTATTGTCACACCAGTGAGATGACAGCTGACATCATGACCAAACCGTTACCCAGAGAACATTTTGTGAATCTGCGTATAAAGCTTGGACTTTGTATGAATAAATAATTGCATGACAGTTATGCATGAGAAGGGGTTTGTTGGAATGTATTGTATTTTACATGCATTGCCTGTCACCTATTATTTCTCTGTGATTACTCTGTGACCTCTGATGTGAATTACTTAGAGAGGTCACACAGCTATGCAACTTCCTGTGGGGGTTAGATGCAGCACATGCAGCACATGGAGCACATGGAGCTCATGTTCTCTCCTAACCTGAGAGGATCTATGGTGGTGTGAGCATCCATTACCATCTAAGCACATGGAAGGAGCTGATAATACAAATGTATAGTAATATGTATATATAAGCCTGTCTGATTATAATCTAACTACAAACTGTGAGTAAACAGATGTTTTGTTACTTCAACTTTAAAGTGACTCAGCAGTGAATTATTCAGGGGTGAATGAGAGAGAGATGAAGAAAGAAATTAACATTTCTAAAGCTGAAGCTGTGTGTACTAAAATCTGCTAATTATTTACTACAAATAATCCAACACAAACAAATCTTTTTAAATGACAGGAAAGCTCTACACTTAAAAGCATGTGAAATGAAGCTGCAATGAGATAAACAGAGCACATCAGAAAATACTTTTTCATTGAAAAGGTAGTGGATATCTGGAATGCCCTACCAGTGGAGTTAATCAGGACAAACACAGTGATGGAATTTAAAAAAGGCATGGGATAAACACAGAAGGTCCCCTATATAGCAAGTGCTTTGGAAAAGCTTCTGCTTATGCCTGGGATAAGCAGCATATAATCTGTGGAGAAAGAGCCTAGTGGTTAGTGCAGTGGCTTGAAAACTAGTGAAACTGGGTTCAATTCCTACTGTAGCTTTTTGTGATTCTGGGCAAGTCACTAATTATTCCATTGTCCCAGGTACATAATAGGTACCTGGATATTACACATAAACTGCTTGGATTGTAGCCACAGAAGGGCAGTATATCAAGTCCCATTCCCTTTCCCTTTTACTCTTTTGCCAAGTACTTGTGACCTGGACTGACCACTGTTTATAACAGGATACTGGCTTGATGGCGTGAATGGGGATTGTTCCTGCGCCGGGGCGTGGGGGGGGATTGTTCATAGAGGGGCTCTGTTCACAGAGACAGTAATCATAAATTTATAAAGTGACTCAAAGTCTGATGCAATTGAAGCTTGTTGAAAAATAAATATAAGGGTTAAAGCCTGATTACGGGGGGTCTGTTAATGGGGGTCCTAATCAAAGGGGGAGTCTGGTCATACGGTGGCCCATTTACATAGGGGCCTAATCACTGGAGGAGAGTCTGATCTAAGGGGGAAGCAAAGGAGGCTCAGAATTAGCGGAGTGGGAAGGGGGAAGAAGAACCTGACAGATGCACTTATATGGGTCCTGGCTGAATATTGGCCAGGTCTTGCATATGTTTGGGTGATCAGCAGCAATCCATTCAGAACTGGATACTCAACACCTGTGCTCAGACATAGCCCAGCATTGAATATCTGGGTTTAATATACCTGGCATCTGTCCACATTTAAAAACATGCTTACTGCTGCTGACTGAATATTCACAGGAAACTACACAGTGTGGTCATAATTTTGATCATCAAACTATAAACCTGTCCCAAGGCATACACAGGTGTCTAGTAGGAGGAGAGGTGATCTCCAGTTTCTCCTGTTCCATTTGTGGTCAGGTTCAATATATATTTATTATCTGGATTTTGCACACATCTTTTTCAGTTATAGCTCAAGGTGAGTTACCTTCATGTATTCTAGGTATTTCCCTGTTCCTGGAAGACTCACAATCTAATTTACTACCTGAGACAATAGAGGTTTAAGTGACTTGCCCAAGCTCACAAGAAGCACCAATGAATTTGAACCGGGCACCTCTAGATGTCAAAGCATGGTGCTCTAACCACTAGGACATTCCTCTATTCCATAATGCTAACTGACCTCTTTGTGGTAATGCCTTTATTTATTTGTATATACTGTCGTATTGAAAGTGCTGTTATTTTAAGTGCCAAGGATTCTTAGATTCTGTGATGCTGTCAGGTCTTACTGTTCTGCTGCTGCTCATTGCTGCATTCTCAGAAGTTTCCACCTTGGGCAAATATATGGTATGCATAACATGTTGTCCTCGCTGCATAGCAGCAACCACATTCTGTCATCTGTCCAACCACACCCCATACATTTGAGGAACCAACCAAGAGTGTAAGAACGGTGGAGGTGTTGTGGGAGTCAGCAGCAGCTGGTGAGGCTCAGCTATATCAGATGTCATCACTAGCGGCTGAAGGGGAAAGAATCATCATCAACAACACTTTTTTTTTTCAGGGACAAGGGAGAGGGTTTTAAATTTGTAAGCTGACCAAGGCAAACAAAAACATTGACCCTGAATAAATAAAGCCACTGATTTGATTATGAAAATTGAATGCATATGTTTATATATGTTTTTGTGTGTGCACCTATAATTGATATAGCAATTATTTCTAGAAGAGCTAAGAAAATTAACACTCATTTTCCAGCCTTTTATGAGTATTAGGGATTTAAATAGTGTTCATTGTGTGAACAGAATGAAATTTCCCTTATTTCACAAGTTACTTTGAAAAAAAAAAATAAAGCTTGACATTCAAGTAGTTATTTAAGTGGAACTGATGGTGTTTGGTTTCAGGCTTTTTCTCTTTAGGACCCCAGGGTAAAGACCAACTGTTAATGACACACTTACCGGAAAGAAGGTTAACAATGTTGACACTGAACTGTTTGCAGTAATACTTGGGAACACTTGGCTTGTTGTGACTCAATGTGTTTATGCCAGTTCATGCTTAGTAGCTTCTTGGAGTTTTGAAATTTAGACATCTGTAGGCGAGAGGGAGGGATTGATGAATCATCCCCAAAAAATGAAATACATCTTTGTTTCTTTGATTTCAGTAATACAAGGGAGCCTGGAACTCGAATATGTTAATTACAGGTATTTCAAAGCAAACTATAGCTTGTGGGATGTATGTGTAGTTCTTCTCAGCCTGTTAACAATACCCTCCAAGCTGAAATATACAATGGTCTGAGCATGAAGGAATGTTTATTGAGTTGAAAGACAACAATTTATGTGGTCTGAAATCATAATTAAAAAAGTAATAAAAGTCGGCTCTTTTTCTGATGTGTAAAACTAACTCATAACAAAACACATACTATTATCCTGCCATCTGACATGGCTTGATAACACAATTTATCTTCATTGGTTGAACATAAAAGCCCTTTTATCAAAAGTATATAGCTGACCTTTAATTACATCCAGATATTAGAAAAACACTACATAGGAGAGAGATAAATCCTTCATCCCTTATATTTATTTTTCAACAAGTTTCAAGGCATTCTAAATTGCATCAAACATTGGGTTATTTTATACATTTATAATTATCTGAAAGATAAAAATATACTACAAAAACATGATCTTTTTTGAACCTTTGTTTTTATGATTTGCAGTTTGAATTTTTGAGGGCTCATTGTTCATTGCAGTTCCCCACAGTGGTTTGGTCTAATTCTGTAATCAGAGACCATTATGTTTGAAGTTTTGTAATCTCTGACATTTAAATGATAGATTTTACCACAGAGCTAATGGAGGAGCTTGGTTGCTCTTTTTATTTTTTTGGTCCAGGTTTATAGTTCCCTAGAAGAGGACCATTACATGGCCTTAACCAAAGACAGAAAAAAAAAATCAAAATAAGGAATGGATGGAGAATGGAAATGAATGCAATTGGCCAATCAGCTGTACAGCTCATTTTCAAGTCTATGTACTAAAATATGCTAAAATAGTAAGACTTTAGTATAATAAAGATGACACTTTATCAATGTGGGCTGCCATTAGGATTGGTTATTTTACCACAACCCATGCTATTTTAGCACAGGTCTCATTTTAAGCAATGAGACCTAGTAAATGATTGTCTGGGTTACCACTTTAATAATCCACCTTAATGTAGCCCATGTTGTTAACTTCCCTCCTAAATTTACTAACCTATGCTGGTTAGTAAATTGCATACTATGTATTTGCTGTTTTAACTGTAGCTAAGAATATTGAGTAATCCTCACCACAGTAATGAATGATGGTGAGTTGCTATCCTTGGACTACCATTTAATTTATTATAAAAGGCATAACCCATTTTTCTCCAAATGAATTCAAAACAGTGTACAATTTAAAAAGTCAATTTAAGACAAACACAATAGATGCAAAAGAAAATTAACAAATAACACAGGGGCCCTTTTACTAAGGTGCACTAAGTTTTAACATGGGCATACCCCCGAATTCTATATAGCCCTGACCTGGGCCCGCCCCTGTCTGACGTAAGTAACTACGTAGGTTACTTATGTCAGACGGGGGCGGGCCCAGGTCAGGGAAGGAGAGACGTCATGAAGACTGGCGGCGATCAGATAATCTTCTTTCCCGTGCAGTGCCTTTGGACAGAGGTGAGAGGTGCTGCACGGGCTGGTAATGCGGAGGGGGGGGCACAGTGGAGGGAGGGAGCGGCGGCGACAACCTCAGGAGGGTGGCGGGGGCGGGGCACAGGGACAGAGGATGGTGGGAGGCGGAGCTGTGGGACAGTACAGAGAAAGGAAGAGAGGAAGGGAGGGGGGCCGGGGTTGCTACAACTTTGAGAAGGCTAGGGCTTTTCAGCTTGGAGAAGAGACGGCTGAGGGGAGATATGATAGAAGTGTATAAAATAATGAGTGGAATGGATCGGGTGGATGTGAAGCGACTGTTCACGCTATCCAAAAATACTAGGACTAGAGGGCATGAGTTGAAGCTACAGTGTGGTAAATTTAAAACGAATCGGAGAAAATTTTTCTTCACCCAACGTGTAATTAGACTCTGGAATTCATTACCGGAGAACGTGGTACGGGCGGTTAGCTTGACGGAGTTTAAAAAGGGGTTAGATAGATTCCTAAAGGACAAGTCCATAGACCGCTATTAATGGACTTGGAAAAATTCCGCATTTTTAGGTATAACTTGTCTGGAATGTTTTTACGTTTGGGGAGCGTGCCAGGTGCCCTTGACCTGGATTGGCCACTGTCGGTGACAGGATGCTGGGCTAGATGGACCTTTGGTCTTTCCCAGTATGGCACTACTTATGTACTTATGTACTTATGATTTTTGTTTTGTTTTTAAAATTTAATGCGGGGGGGGAAGCGGGGAGCAGCGGCGACCTCGGGCGGGGCGGGGGGGGCAAGGCCGTCCATAACGGACGTTCCTGACGAGCGCCTTTGCTCCCTCCCGAACCTTTTTTTTTTAAACTTTTATATTTATGCAGGGGGAAGCGGGGAGCAGCGGCGACCTCGGGCAGGTGGGGGGGGGCAAGGGTGTCCATACAGGATGCTCCTGACGAGCGCCTTTGCCCCCTCCCGATCCTTTTTTGCTTTTGGGTTGTTTTTTTTCAATTTTATGCAGGGGGAAGCGGGGAGCCACGTGTTTCTGTGGGTTTTTTTTTATTTTTAAACATGCCAGCTTGGATTTTTATGCTACAGGGAGAAGCGGGGAGCAGTGTGTGTTTGACATCTCAGGCCTTAACGACAGGTCTGACTTCACGTTAAATATATCACAGTAAATAATTTGTTGCAATCGTCGGTATGGTTAGTGCATTGCGAATTGTTCACATTTCAATTGGAAGTAACTTGTTTGCATTCCGTTTTCGTTAGCTGCTAGCGTCGTCGGAAAATGGCCTTTAATGCATGCTATGGTTGAAATTTTCTTCATTAAAGGGTCGTTAAAGGGTTGTTAAAGTTTTGTGCATCTGGGCCCCAGATGCTTATGCAATCAGCCACACAAACGGGCAGCGAACCAGCACTGCTAGAGTAGGGGAGGCAGATGCTAGGAGGTAGGAAGGTGGGGTGGGGTGAGGGTCAAAAGGAAGATTTCACAGGTAGGTGTAGTCATGATAGAATAGGTATAGCAGAAAGGGAGGTGGGATAAGCTAGGGGGGGGGCGGGAAGTTCACAATAGGAAGGGAGGTCCTAGGGATGGAGAGAGGGACAGCCACGGGAGGCAGCAAGAAGAGCGCTGTCGAAGGTCCAGTCACCATTTTGCAGGCTGCTCCAGCAGGCTCATTTCTACCTCTGCTCCAGGGTTTGTTTTCCCCCTCATTTATTTTTCCCTCTGCAGATATTGACTGTAGCAATGTGCACAGTTTTAGGGCATTGCCTAACCAGAGCTTTTTATTTCTGACTCATCGCACATGTTACGAAGCCTTACATTCAAGGCCAGTTTGGGTCTCCCTGGGACAGCCGGGGCTGGGCAGCACAATTCACGGGGGGTGCAGCGCTGGTGTCTTTCTACAGTACCGGTGCCTCACCAGAAACAGATTCGCCGCCTGCGGACATACTGCCAATGTCAGCTGTGCTCATGCCTGCCATCGCTGGGGCTTTTTCTTCAGTCCCTGTGCTTCACCAGGAACAGCTGCATTGCCTGCAGGCACAGTGCTGATGTCAGCGGTGTTCAAGCCCGTCACTGCGCAGGGGCACACGAGGGGCAGGCAGGTTCATTAGGTTCGCATCAGCGGCACACGCTCCCACGTATTCCCTACACACAATTCTTACTTTAGGATCCCAGCAGGATTCTGGGCATCACACTGTGTTCCGGAGGACTGTGGGTGCTCTTGCAGTTTAGTCGTGTCATGCAGTTTAGCCATGCCTGGTTTAATCACTAGCAGCAGATGATGGATGGGCCCAGTGAAGAGTCATCTCCAGGTACAAGGTATGAGGTAGGGCTACTCAGAATTCCCCAAGCAAAAAGGAGCCGTTTTATGATGGCAGCATTACTGGGCCAGCGCGTGCTTGTGCACCTTCTGCTGTTGCTATGGGATTCACAGTAACCTGGCAGATTCCAGCTCTGTATTGTCCTTTTGTGGGTGCTTTCCGATATTTCATGAGGGAGGGGCCTGGGGTAGCAAGAGTTTAGCGTCATTGCATCTGTTAGCAGAGACAGCAATATGAAGATGGTGCTTGCTTTCATGGTTCTCTCCCCCCCCCCCCCCTTAACACAGGCCACGAGTTGGCCTTGCCTGACTTCGTGAGCTGGGGGCACTGTTGCCATGAGTTGGCACATGGGTCAGGTCGAGCCGTGCTCGGCTTCGCTGGCTTTATTTCAGCACACACCATGGGCCGGCATTCGGGAGGGCAGCCAAGGCAGACACGTGCAGCACCCTGCCGTACAGGAGTAACCCATCAATTTTAGTTGCCTGCGGTCACTCGGATTATGGGGGAAGGAATGATTCCTAAAGATGGGGGCATTGAGAAAGTTCGACCCAAGCATAGCGTCATATACCTCCATAAGGGGCATATTGTTGGGACCTTATTGAGGGAGATCTGGTGATCTTATACTATCAGAAATCCTCCTGGTGCAATTTTTCAAGCCGCACAGGTGAAATATGATGCTGCTACTTCAGGTCGGGTTATCTCCAAGTGGGAAGACATACTGTTTAATTCCTGAGTGGAATTCATTCGCTACATTAAAGTGATAAATATATTACATAATTACTTAACCCATCTTTGCAGTCTAGAATTCTAACAAATGGTTTTATGTAGTGCTGTTTTTACAGATATTCCAACAGACAGTTGACACAGACAGCACCGATCAGGCACAGCACCACCTGATGACTTCTCAGATCTTTACAAGATAGACATTTCCCTTGATCTTCCTTGAAGACTCAAGTATTGGCTAGTTATTGGTTGCCCATGTGACTAGGTCGCATTTTGAGACCGATGTCGCGTTTTGAGACTGAATATCTTGGGTTGACAGGCTGGGCGGGGACAATTCTGATTATGCGTGAATTACTAGTGCATGACCGTTAAAGCCTTATCTGGGTGGACAAGAGCAATAAAAATCACATCATAGTTACTGAACTAGCATAATTCAGACTATACACAACTTTCCAGAGTAGTGCAGGGAGACAGGTACCGACCTGATACAAAATGCATAAGAGTGGACCGTTGACGACTGATCGGCAGCCGCTTTTACCGTGAGCTAAAAACGCTAGCGCAGCTTTGTAAAATACCCACTAAGTCTGCGTTATTCAGTTAGTATGTGCTAATTGTAATGTGCTAGCTGGATAATGCTTCCACACATATTTCCTGCCCATGCAACATCCCCTCCTGAAAAATTAACAAATGATAAAATAAGACAAGATTAGTGTGCACTGATAGGCAAATTACTGCAAATCACTTTAAACGTGGTTTGCAGTAAGCTTTTCTTCTTGTGTTAAGCATGAGTTAGTAAAAAGGTCCTACATTACTAAAGAGAAAATTGTACATTAGAATCTTTGATTCCTAGGGTTCTGTGGTTCTTTTCTAGCTCTCTGTATTCTTTCTTCATTTTTCTAAATGAAAAATGCATGTACCTTGGCTAAATCTGAACTAATGAAACACTGAGGAAGTAAATGTTATAATCTTACCACACAGGGAGGAAGTAAATGTTATAACCTTACCACACAGATTCTAGTCTATTCATACTCCACCCTCAGCTTGATTCAGTGCAGCATTGCACAGTCACTGTGATTGACCATTACCTCCAAGGTCTACTCAATAAATATTGCTTACGTTTTCCTTTCTCCCACTTGTGGAAAGGATATGAGGGAAATGGACCATGAAGGTGAGAGTTAATTTGCAGACAAAAGAACTGATGGAACAATATTAAAATGCACTTACCTATATAGCAGCAGCTGCTATCAGTATAATTGCCCTAACCAGTCCCTATCTGAATTTTCTTCACAGTGCTGCTAGAAATTCTTAGAGGTCACCCCAGTACTATTCAGATAGTGCTGGGACAGAATGAGGGTGGAAAGTGAGTATTCCACTTAACTCTACAAATGGAAGAGCCATGCATGCTCAGATCTCTGCACCAAGTTCTGGCTTATGGGAGATTAATGTTGCTTCAACACCATTGGATGCCTTATTATTCCTTATGTCAATGGAAAATAGCTGTTACAGGTAACCAACATTGCTATAGTCTCCAGATATCTGAGCATTTCTATTTGAAGTTGTTTATTATTGCTGAAAGATTTTGATCTTCTTCATGTTCCACATAATCAATAACCAGTTATAAAAAAAGGTAATATGATCTTTATTCCAATATTTAGTAACTACATGTTTCAAAAGCAGAGATTCAGTGAACAAGGTCTGAGATTCCCTTTGAAAATTATTTCTCTGGTTGCGCCAGCAGGGTCATCAGAGACCAAAGTATCTGCAGAACTTGCACTGAGGACATGAGTTGCAGTTGGGTTGAAGCACTAATTTTTAAAGGATTTGGTTTTTTTCTGACTGTAGATTTGTTTTCTGTTAGAAATCCCTTTGAAAATTGACCTCAGTGTGTACATTCAACATTATAAATGTTTTGATTCAATAGAACTAATCCTGGAATCAATGAAATCTGATATTGTGATACTCCATAATCAAACTGCACAACTTAGAGGTAATGTTATAAACATTTTCTGCAGGTAAAGCATGTTTAATTTGTTATAACAGAATACACATATAAAAAGTAGGCAGACAGAAAGACTGCAACTATTTTTACATTATCTGTGTGAAGGTATTCCTGTGGGTTTAATTTAGGCACAGCAGGGGTGAAATTGCAATGTACATGTGTATTCCATGGGGGGGGGGGGGGGGGAGGAGAAGATCCAAACTTCATGGACGTGTAAATCCAACCAAAGGAGTGAGGTGAAAGAAAACGAGGATTCTTGAATTCCAATTTGTAGGACCTTTATTGTAGACGACAGTAACAACACATTGAGGACCCAACATGGTTGTGTTTCGGTGTGTAAGCCTGCCTCTGGGGTCACAAACTGCCACGAGTGTAGGTACATCATGGTCCAATATATATCTCATAAATTGCTATATCAAGCCATACTGACTAAAGACAACCCGAGAGTACAAGCACAAATTTAAATCTTTTTTGGAGTGGGTGTAAATACTGTAGGCAGGTCAGTCTTTGTGTGCTTTTTGGGCTGAATCTGGAAATCTATTTTATAAATGCACATACTATAGTGTTTCTATATTGCCTTTATTTAAAAAGTCTTCAAATTGTCACATACTTGGATCTCTCACATACATGTCTCATAAAATTATCATCTTTGTGTGTGTTTTTTTAGTGAACTAGGACTGGTCCATATTTACCGGTTGGGGAACAGACTTGGCAATATTGGAAAATTAATTTTGCTAAGATCTCCAGACCTAAGTTTAAAAGGGAAATAGGGCTGATGAGTTACTGGTTGAATGTTTGCCCTGGTGAGGATAATAACTATGGATACTTGAAGCATACTCCTGGGGAAATTGACCCATGTAAGAAGGTTGTTTATTCTGTCTTTGTAATGCAGCATAGTATTGGGTAATATTATTTGTACTAAACAGAAATTTGGCATGCTTTATGCATCATTTCCTGAATCAATTATTTTCTGGCCCTAAGTCATGTGTACAAATCAAAGGCAATATTTCACCACTAGATTAGTGTTATTCATTGTAATGTGGTGTATCCTGTAACAAGATTATGTTTCTGAAATATGTTTGCCAAGATATGCTGTATTTTTTCCTGAGACGGAAATGGGGGAAGTGTTGAAGCTGGATTACATGAAATTCTTCTGACACTCAACAGAGTGTAATGCATTATGTCTTCGAGCTTATAATGAAGCAGCATTCAGACCTTATTTCACTGAAGAACATGGTGCCTTATCAATAACTTTAGTTTGTTTTAATATGATCTTATCAAGTAAAAGGATTAGGATTGAATTAGTCACTTTGCCAAACCTATGTTCAAGGTAAGTTACATTCCGGTCCAGTAAGCATTTCCCTGCCCCCAAGGACTTACAATCTAAGGACTTATGTTGCTAACATGTGTTACTGCATTAATGCAGATTAATGTTCATTTAATACACATTAGTGTAATTAACATGAGTTATTAGTAAATAGACCTCATTGAGAATAATGTGGCCTATATTAAATAACACACATTAAATCACATTAACGTGCATTACTGTGCAATAACACACATTAAAACATTAATACATACTAGAAAATCTAGCTCTTAGTACTAAAGCATTTATTTACGAATGAGAAATCTGGTGGTTAGAGCAGTGGGCAGATCCTGCAGCTGCTGCTCCTTGTGACTTTAGGCAAGTCACTTAAGCTTCCATTGCTTCAGATAGAGAATTAGATTGTAAGCCCTCTGCGGACAGGAAAATATCTTAAAGCAGCTCACCTTGAACTACTATTGAAAATGTGTGAGCTAAATCTAAATAATAAATACTTCTAGGTGTCATGAGCCCAATATTCAGCCAGCAGAGATCAGCATTTTGCTGTCCATCACTGGCACTAAACCTGGAAATTCAATACTGGGCCATGTCCAGGCACCAGCACTGAATTTCTGGGTTTGCAGAGCCAGCTAATGTAGCCAAAATGTGATATTCAGTACATAATTGGCTATGGGTTACAACATAAAGATAAGACTGACTTTTATGCAGTCCTATTTACACAGTTAATCTGGCCAGTTAAGTTCTGAATATCAGCATTTAACTGTTCAAGTGCTGGCTTCGTCCCCAGAATGCCTCCAAAATAGCGGGTCCCATGCTGAAAAACATTGCCAGTGTCAGGATGACCCCTTCATGTGTACTACATCTACATATGGTGCTGCCCAGAGAAGGGCATTCTCCATACTGTCTTAGCCATGTCCCTGAGAAGAGAACCCAGCTTCTCATCCAAAGAGTCACAGCTCCTTGTCCTCCTGTGCCTCAGACACAGAAGGGGAAATAATGGGGAAAGAAAGCCAGAAGTGTTTAATGAGAGAGCAGGGTGAAGGATGCAAAGTATCCTTGTCAACTTCTAAGCAGTTTGTAGATGCAAGGAAAGAACACAGTCTGAAGTGTCTGTATACAAATACTAAAAGCCTAAAAAATAAGATGGGAGAATTAGAGTATATAGCAATAAATGTAGAGATATCTCAGAGACCTGGTGGAAGGAGGACAATCAATGGGACACTGTGCTATCAGGATACAAATTATGTCACATTGATAGAGTGGAAAAATTGGAGGGGAAGGTTGCACTATATATTAAAGAGGGAATTGAGTCAAACAAAAGGGTATACAGGGTTGCCCAAATTGGAATAATCGAATGTCGATTTTGGGCGTCCCCAACTGCTTTCCATTCATGGGGATGACCAAAATACATGGGGGTGTGATGGAGGCGTAGCGAAGGCGGGACTTGGGCATGCCTAACACATGGGCATCCTCGGCCCATAATGGGGAAAAAAAGGGCATCCCTGACGAGCATTTGGACGACTTTACCTGGTCCTGTTTTTCTTACAACCAAGCCACAAAAAGGTGCCTGAACTAACCAGATGACCACCGGAGAGAATCGGGGATGACCTCCCCTTAGTCCCCCAGTGGACCTCCCCTTACTCCCCCTCCCACCCTCTATGCCAGCCTCAAATGTCATAGTCAGGTCCATCACAGCAGTGTGCAGGTCCCTGGAGCAGTTTTAGTGGGTTCAGTGCACTTCAGGCAGGCGGACCCAGGCCCATCCCCCCTACCTGTTACACTTGTGGTGGTAAATGTGTGCTCTCCCAAACCCACCACAAACCCACTGTATCCACAAGCCCTCCTTCACCCACAAGGGCTATGGTAGTGGTGTATAGTGGTGGGTATTGGGTTTGGGGGGGCTCAGCACACAAGGTAAGGGAGCTATGTTCCCGGGAACAATTTCTGAAGTCCCCCTAGGGTGCCCAGATGGTGTCTTGGCATGTCAGGGAGACCAGTGCACTACAAATGCTGGCTCCTCCCATGACCAAAGGGCTTGCATTTGGTCATTTCTGAGATGGGCATCCTTAGTTTCCATTATCGCCAAAAATCAGAAACGACCAAGTCTAGGTACGACCATCTCTAAGGACGACCTAAATTTCAAGATTTGGGCGTCCCCAACCAAATTATCGAAACAAAAGATGGACGTCCATCTTGTTTCGATAATACGGGTTTCCCCACCCCTCCACCGGGATTTTTTGCGAAGACGTCCTCAGCAAAACTTGAGCGTCCCCTTCGATTATGCCCCTCTTTGAGACATATGTTTGAACTCTCCCATCTTTATTTTGTTAGATTTCTAGTATCTATATAGATATTTCAATGTATGCTTTTTGATTGTGTTTATAACCTGCTAAGTAGTTGACAGTAATACCTTTGAACTAAGCTTGTGCTTCACCTAATTGCACCTGGACTACTTTTACCTTTAATGTAACCTCTCTGTATGGCTATCCTAGCTTCCCTGTTAATATTTATTAATCTACTGTATTTGTATATATTCATTTATTTACTGCTTTTTAACATCCAAGGTGGTGTGGAGCAAAAATAACCTAAATGTAGACAATACTCAATTACAATAGCAATAAACATTTAAATAACAACACACACTATAATATAGTACGCTACTTCCAAAAGCTGACATAACACACATTAAAATATCTTCATAGACAGCACAGGGGGTAGCAGAGGTGGAACATATAGACAGTTTGAATAGAGTAACAAGAGTTTAAATAAAAGATAAGTGTGGTTAACTTAAGGAAAAATTGCATATGGAATCATAAAGGGTCTATATGTCATAAACAAGTCCTGTTACAATAAGTGTAGCTGATGTTAGTCCTTGTGTGTGTGGCTGTATAGTTAGTTGCTTCTTCCATCGAACAGTATGCTTAAAATATACATCATTCTAATCTCTGTACCCCTGAACTACTTTCAGCTTTCCTTTGTGATCTAGTCTTAAAGCTGTTCTATCTCCCTTTTAAAGGTTAGTGAAAGCAGCCTAATTTCATCCTAGATAAGATAGAGACCCTCTTCCCCATTATGTTGCCCAGTTCCTAACAAATCCTCTGTTTCTGAGTCCAAGAAAGCATGGAACAAGCATGAAAGAGAATGCAGAGGTGAGCAGCTGGTGTGAAAGGGCAGACTGGATAGGCCATATTGGCTCTTCCTATTGTCATGTTTCTATGTTTTATGTTACTTAAGTCATGAAAAAGTAGTTAATTAGCATAATTGAAAATATCCTTGCCACATTTCTGTGATTATCTGACAGATGTTAATAAAAGCAAAAGATAGCAAAACACGCTTTTAGCAGTTGCTTTGTTTTCATGTAGCTTTAAAGGATTTTTACAGCTAGCATATCCTATTTTTCTCCATGAATATTAAGGTATAATTTGTACTATCTCAAATGTCAGTCTCCTTAACAACTTGCCTTCATACTTGTTGAGAAAGTTGTAATTTGAAGATTATTACCTCTTCTTGATGTACGTGAAGAATTTAAGTGGTATTTATTATGTAAGAATTAACACCAAGCTTAGTTACACAGAAATTCTATCAACATATTGTAGAACAGCCAAAGAACATAATGCATAAACTGATGAACTGATAAAGTGGTGGCTTATGTTGTGGAAAACATTTTCTCTCTATTGGATTGGGGGGGGGGGGGGTGTAATGAAATCTGACCTTGCTGTTCTCATCCCTGAGTATCAGCTGCTCTACACAGAGATAGCAGGGACAATAATAAGTCAATTCTGTAACAGGATGCCTGGTTTAAGAGGGTAGATAATTGCCTACCTGGGCTATAAAGAAACAGAGTAGAAATTGCACCTACTTTGCAGGTGTGGACCTGGGGAAGTGTAGCATAAATTAGTGTATTTTATAATCTACACATGTATTCACAAACTCTGCCCATGCGCCACCAAAACTTTGCCTTTGTTACACCTAGAGGCCAAGCACTCATTTATTGCATGTACTTTTATACTAGTTAGTATTTTATAAGAGGCCATGTATGCGCATTTGCGGTCACATGTGTGAAAAATGAATTTATAACATTACCCCCTAACCCCCACATTCTATAAACTGCAAATTAGCACATGTAGCCAATTTGCGCTTGCAATTTAATTGCTTAACAGGTTAATCAGCACCAATAATTGGCCACTAACAAGCAATTATGAGCACTAATTGGCATTATTTAGAATTTACGTATATAACTTTCTAAAGGCCCTTTTATCAAGCTGCAGCAAAAAAGGACCTGCGCTGGTGTCAGCACATGTTTTTGATGCGTGCAAGGCCCCCTTTTACCGCAGTGGGTCAATGCAACCTCTCTAAAAAGCTATCCTAGCTTCCCTAATCTACTGTATTTTTATATATTCATTTATTTACTGCCTTTTAACATCCAAGGTGGTGTGGAGCAAAAATAACCTAGACATAGACATACTCTTTTCTACTACTACTATTTAACACTTCTAAAGTGCTACTAAGGTTATGCAGCGCTGTACAGTTTAACAAAGAAGGACAGTCCCTGCTCAAAAGAGCTTACAATATAATGGACAAAATGTGCAGTCAAACGAATTAGGGCAGTCTAGATTTCCTGAATAGAGGTATAATGGTTAGGTGCCGAAGGCGATATTGAAGAGGTGGGCTTTGAGCAAGAATTTGAAGATGGGCAGGGAGGGGGCTTGGCGTATGGGCTCAGGAAGTATATTCAGTGGTGTGCTGGAGCCGGCTCTGTCCGGCTCGCAAGAGCCACTTGTTAAATTTTGACAGCTTTTGCGAGCCGGTTGTTGTTGGGGGCGAGCCGGCTCCATTAGGGGAGGTAAGCATGGCAGGAGGGCGCCATCACAAGCCATGCTTACCTCCCCTGCCGCTCCGAAACATGGTAAATTATGTCCTTCACCCCCTCCTACCGCTCCCGCTCCCATCTGACTTTTTAAATTACCTCCGTCGAAACCGCTCTTTAAAGCCCTGCTGCGTGCAGGCCGTCTCTCCAGGCTTCCCCTGCTTGCTTCGGTGACGTTCGCGCCCTTAGTCCTGCCTTCTGACGTCATTCTGACGTCATTTCCTTTTTCCGTGAAGGCGGGACTAAGGGCACGAACATCACCGAAGCAAGCAGGGGAAGCCTGGAGAGAGACGGCCTGCACGCAGCAGGGCTTTAAATAGCGCGGGCTTCGACAGAGGTAATTAAAAAAGACAGATGGGAGCGGGAGGGGAGGGTGGGGGCAAAGGACATCGTTGGCTGGACATGTTTGGGAGCAGGAGGGAAGGGCAGGGGAGGGAGGAGAATCACTGGGTATGGATGGGGAGAGGGGGGCAGGGGAGAGATTTGCTGGGTATGGATGGGGAGAGGGGGCAGGGGAGAGACTTGCTGGGCATGGATGGGGAGAGGGGGGCAGGGGAGAGATTTGCTGGGCATGGATGGGGAGAGGGGGCAGGGGAGAGACTTGCTGGGCATGGATGGGGAGAGGGGGGCAGGGGAGAGACTTGCTGGGCATGGATGGGGAGAGGGGACAGGGGTACAGCGCTGCGTAACCCTAGTAGCGCTCTAGAAATGTTAAGTAGTAGTAGTAGAGACTTGCTGGGCATGGATGGTTAGAGGGGGGGCAGGGGAGAGATTTGCTGGGCATGGATGGGGAGAGGGGGGCAGGGGAGAGATTTGCTGGGCATGGATGGGGAGAGGGGGCAGGGGAGAGACTTGCTGGGCATGGATGGGGAGAGGGGGGCAGGGGAGAGATTTGCTGGGCATGGATGGGGAGAGGGGGGCAGGGGAGAGATTTGCTGGGCATGGATGGGGAGAGGGGGCAGGGGAGAGACTTGCTGAGCATGGATGGGGAAAGGGGGGCAGGGGAGAGACTTGCTGGGCATGGATGGGGAGAGGGGGCAGGGGAGAGACTTGCTGGGCATGGATGGGGAGAGGGGGGCAGGGAAGAGATTTGCTGGGCATGGATGGGGAGAGGGGGCAGGGGAGAGACTTATTGGGCATGGATGGGGAGGGGGGGCAGGGGAGAGATTTGCTGGGCATGGATGGGGAGAGGGGGCAGGGGAGAGACTTGCTGGGCATGGATGGGGAGAGGGGGGGCAGGGGAGAGATTTGCTGGGCATGGATGGGGAGAGGGGGCAGGGGAGAGACTTGCTGGGCATGGATGGGGAGAGGGGGCAGGGGAGAGACTTGCTGGGCATGGATGGGGAGAGGGGACAGGGGAGAGACTTGCTGGGCATGGATGGTTAGAGGGGGGCAGGGGAGAGATTTGCTAGGCATGGATGGGGAGAGGGGGGCAGGGGAGAGATTTGCTGGGCATGGATGGGGAGAGGGAGCAGGGGAGAGACTTTCTGGGCATGGATGGGGAGAGGGGGGCAGGGGAGAGACTTGTTGGGCATGGATGGGGATAGGGGAGCAGGGGAGAGACTTGCTGGGCATGGATGGGGAGAGGGGGGGCAGGGGAGAGAGGAGAGTTTCAGGACATGGATGGAGGGGAGAGCAAGAGAAATTCTGGACATGGAGGGGAGGGAAGGGAGAGAGAAGAAATGCTGGACATGGAGGGAAGATAGAGGAAGGAGATTAGATGAGGGAAAAGGAATTGAGGAGAGAAACTGCACATGGATGGAGTCAAGTCTGCGGAGGACCAGAAATGAAGAAGAAAGGAGGAAAGAAAAGAAATAAATGGAAAGGAAGCCCTGGAAACGGAGTCAAGGGAACAGATAGAGAGCAGCAGAATCAGATACTGGACCAGCATGATCAGAGAAACGAAGTCACCAGACAACAAAGGTAGAAAAAAATAATTTTATTTTCATTATAGTGTTTGGAATATGTCCACTTTGAGACATATTCCACTTTGAGAATCAGGTGCTGAACGTTAAAAGTTTATATTTATTTACTTATTTATGGCATTTTATCCCATATTAAACATGAATTAGGGGCTGCAGATTGAGTGCATTTGTAGGTTAGTAGAAGCTTGAACTGTATGCGGTACCTGATCAGAAGCCAGTGAAGTGACTTGAGGAGATGGGTGATATGAGCATATCGGTCCAGGCGGAAGATAAGATGTGCAGCAGAGTTCTGAACGGATTGAAGGGGGGATAGATGGTTAAGTGGGAGGCCAGCGAGGAGTAGGTTGCAGTAATCAAGGCAAGAGGTAATGAGAGAGTGGACGAGAGTTTGGGTGGTGTGCTCAGAGAGGAAAGGGCAAATTTTGCTGATGTTATAGAGAAAGAAGCGACAGGTCTTGGCTATCCGCTGGATATGCGCAGAGAAGGAGAGGGAGGAGTCGAAGATGACTCCGAGGTTGCGGGCAGATGAGACAGGGAGGATGAGGGTGCCATCGACTGAGATAGAGAGTGGAGGGAGAGGAGAAGTGGGTTTGGGTGGAAAGACAATAAGCTCTGTCTTGGCCATGTTCAGTTTCAGGTGGCGGTTGGACATCCAGGCAGCAATGTCGGATAAGCAGGCCGATACTTTGGCCTGGGTTTCCGCAGTGATGTCTGGTGTGAAGAGATGAATCTGGGTGTCATCAGCATAGAGATGATATTGGAAACCATGAGATAAGATCAGCGAGCCCAGGGAAGAGGTGTAGATTGAAAAAAGAAGGGGTCCAAGGACAGATCCCTGAGGAACTCCAACAGAGAGCGGGATGGGGGTGGAGGAAGATCCATGAGAATGTACTCTGAAGGTACGGTGGGAGAGATAAGAGGAGAACCAGGAGAGGACAGAGCCCTGGAACCCAAATGAGGACAGTGCGGCAAGAAGTAAATTATGATTGACAGTGTCAAAAGCGGTGAATAGGTCAAGGAGGATGAGGATGGAGTAGTGACCTTTGGATCTGGCAAGGAACAGGTCATTATGGACTTTAGTGAGTGCCGTTTCTGTTGAGTGTAGAGGACGAAAACCGGATTGAAGCGGATCGAGGATGGCACGAGAGGAGAGAAAATCAAGGCAGCGGCTGTGAACGGTGCGTTCAAGTATCTTGGAGAGGAAGGGTAGGAGGGAGATGGGGCAGTAGTTGGAGGGACAGGTAGGGTCTAGTGATGGTTTTTTGAGGAGTGGTGTGACTACAGCATGCTTGAAGGTGTCAGGGACAGTTGCAGTGGAGAGAGAGAGGTTGAGGATATGACAGATTGAGGGGGTGACAGTAGGAGAGATGGTGTTAAGTAAGTTGGTGGGGATGGGGTCAGAGGAACAGGTGGTGCATTTCAAGGAGGAAAGAAGGTGGGCGGTTTCCTCTGCGATGATATTAGGAAAAGAGGAGAAGGAGGTGTGGGTTGGTTGGTTGAGGGAGTGGGTTAAAGGGTGAGGAGGAGGAGGTGGTTTGGTAGTGAATTCGAGGTTGATCTTCTGTACCTTATTGCGGAAGTAGTCAGCCAGTGATTGAGGAGAGAGTGAGGGGGGGGGGGGGAGCGGAGGGCACATTGAGGAGGGAGTTAAGGGTGGCGAAGAGTCGACGAGGGTTGGAGCTGAGGGAATTAGTTAATTGGGTGTAATAGTCCTGTTGGCAAGGACTAGAGAGGACTGGATGGAGGATAGCATGAATTTGTAATGAATGAAGTCGGTATGGGTGCGAGATTTCCTCCAGAGGCGTTCAGCAGATCGGGCGCAGGAGTGAAGGTATCAGATGCAAGAGGTCAGCCAGGGCTGGGGATTAGTATGCCTTGTGGGACGGGAGATGGATGGTGCAAGGGTGTCCAGAGCAGATGAGGGAGTGGCACTGTAAGCAGAGACAGCCTTGTCGACAGATTCGGAGGACATGATGGAGGGGAGGAGATTAGAGATACTAGAGGATAAGGTGGGAGGGTCGACGGCCTGGAGATTCCTGAAAGTAGTGGTTAGTGTAGGGCGGGACTGAGGGGGAGGGTGATGAAGTGTGAAGGTGATCAGGTGATGATCTGAGAAAGGAAGAGCTGAGGCGCAGAAGTTAGAGGGTGAGCAGGTAGAGGAGAGGACGAGGTCAAAACAATGGCCAGTTTGGTGAGTAGGGGTGGTGGAGCTCAGCTGGAGGTTGAAGGAGGATGTCAGAGTGAGGAACTGAGAATCATAAGAGTCTTCAGCGTTCTCAACAGATGTTAAAGTCTCCAAGAATGAGAGACTGAGATGAGGGTTCAAAAAAAATGGAGAGCCATGCATCGAAGTCGGTAAGGAAGGAGGGGAGGGACTTATCAGGGGGGGCGGTAAATGACTGCAACTCTGAGTGGCAGCAGGTAGAATAGACGGATGGAGTGAACTTCAAAGGATGAGAAGCAGTGAGACTGCGGTAGGAGGAGGGGTTGAAAATTACAGGCGGGCGAAAGTAGTAACCCGGCACCTCCTCCGCGGCCGACTGAGTGGGGAGTGTGGGAGAAAAGATAACCTCCATGGCATAGGGCCACGACTGAGGCAGAGTTGTCGGGGTGAGCCAGGTTTCAGTTAGGGTGAGCAGTTGAAGGGAACGGGAGATGAAGAGATCATGAGTGAAGGAAAGTTTGTTGCACACAGAGCTGGCATTCCACAGGGCACACGAGAAGGGGAGGGAAGAGGGGGGGAAGAGGGGAATAGAGATGAGATTGGAGACATCTCGGAATCGTTTGCATGGATGAGACGAGGACAAGTGTGGGGGACCTAGATTGGGATTGATGTCTCCGGCGGATAGCAGGAGAAGGAGCAGAGGGTGCGGAGGAGGGTGGAGGAGGTAGGGCGACGAAGGCGACGAAGACGGAATGAGCTTAGGAGGCATGGGGATGGGCTAATGGCAGGAAGTAAGTGTTGAAGGTTGAGAGCTAGGAGAGAGGGGGGATAGGAGAGATGGTGAGGTGGTGAGAGATGGGGGTGGGTAGGGTAATACAGTAGTGAGCAGGATGGGAGAGGACATGGATGGGCAATGAGTTCCTACGGTAGACAGCGATAGGGGGAGGGGGAAAAGATTAGGAAGGGACAGGGCGATGAAGAGAATGTGTATAGGGGCCATAAGTAGTGACTGAGGTGTTTACGGGTGCATATATAGTGACTGAGGTGTTAAGCAACAGATAGAGCAGGAAAGCCGGACTGGAGGCTTAAAACTGGAACAGCAGGCAATAACTTGGAAGAGAAGAGCAGGGGCAGGTAGGTTGATGGGCAGGGGGCAGGCAGGTTGAGGCAGGACTGGAACAAGCTGGAACAGATGGACAGGAACAAGCTGGAATAGATGGACTGGAACAAGCTGGAACGGGCGGACTGGAACAAGCTGGAGCAGAAGACAGCGGAGCAGAAGCTGGAATGGGCAGACTGGAACAAGGAGACTGGGACAAGTTGGAGCAGAAGACAGTGGAGCAGCAGGATTGGGACACGCTGGAACAGACGGACTGGAACAAGCTGGAACGGATGGACTGGAGAAAGTTGGAGCAGAAGACAGCAAAGCAGCAGGACTGGAACATGCTGGGACAGATGGACTGGAACAAGCTGGAACAGATGGACTGGGACAAGCTGGAGCAGAAGACAGCGGAAGCAGCAGGACCGGAACAAGCTGGAACAGACGGACTGGGACAAGCCGGCGAGCTGCAGCAGTAAATGCCGACAACTGGCCGTCCCTCCGTTCAAACGTGAAGTCCCTGAGTTGCCGCTGTTTCACCCACTTCTTCGGTAATTATACGGATTTAATTACCAAGAGACAAAAAAAGTGGGGCTGATTCTGACTCGATCAACGATATGCGCTGGAGATGGAGACCTAGCATCCTTGAGAGCTTGTCTACTTTGTAGGTTTCCTGTCTGGACATCAAGTAGTGGCCATTTCATCTGGAGGTATGAGGTGATTCTGAAATCTTGACTAAGTATGCTTCCAGGAGAAGGATGAGAAGTGCTGTTCTAAATGATGCCAAAGAGATGGAAGATGGGTTGTTCTGGTGGTAGGAGAGAGCGAGCCGTTGAGGAGGTAAGGCCCGGCCAGGTCGGGGATCATGATGAACGAGTAGCCGGGAAATGGTGGGCCTTTGAACAACCCTCTATCTTGCCTCTTCGCATCTAAATAGCCATGAAGCAAGTAGAGCACTTGCTGCGCAGCCTTTTCTTTTTTTGGTGGGGGGGGGGGGGGGATCCCTTACCACCACCCATTGAGGTGGCGGTAAGGGCTTCCGCACTAACCCAGTGGTAACTGGGCAGCAAGCGGCACTGCTCAGTTACTGGGGTACATATCGGCGCAACAAAATAAATATATTTTTGCAGTGCCAGATATGATGGTGTGCTGGAGGTGGGACGTACCACAGTGCTGCTGCGGTAGCGTGGGGGGTACTTCCTTTTTAGCAAGCGGTAAGCACTTGTTGGAATTACCGCCTCTTTGTAAAAGGGACCCTAAGTATATTCTGTAAAGTGGTAATTGTAAATCCTAATATGTGGATCACAAAAGTAAGTGTGGCCACAGGAGGGGCATGGGTGGGTCATGGGCATTCCTGAAAATTATGCACACTGTTATAGAATATGCCCACACTGTGCCTAAACTAGGTGGGGCATTTACACCTGGTTTAGTTGGCATAAATGGCTATGCCCACGTTTTAGTTGCAGGGACAGCCACTACGCATATTCTATTCAATGCTCCTAATTTTAGGTGAGGTTTATAGAATAGCACTAAGCACGTGTTTTTGGGTGCCAATTTTTTAGGCACAATTTATTAAATCTAGTCCTAACAGTAGAATAAGAGGATGTGAGAAGCCTGACAGACCATGTAGAACTGGATGCAACAGAGCAAATTGCTAGTACAGCCCATTTCTACAGGAAGATTAATGATCTGGAGCAAAATGTGCAAAGCTTGGAAGATAAGCAACAAGATATGGAGAACAGACAGCATAGATCAAACGTAAGAATAATTGAAATAGGGGATACTGAAGATGTACTGAGATTGTGAGAGATCTATTCTGTCTTCTGTTTGGAAGAAAGAGATGCCCTGATTTAAAATTATAAAGACAACACCATTCATAGTGTGATAGGACTTTAGTGATAGGATGCCCATGGACATGCTTCTATACTTTTTTCAGAATAAATAATTATAGATGAAAAAGGTTTGGGATAAAGAACATAAGATTTGCCATAAGAGGTCAGACCAAGGGTCCATCTAACTAGTATCCTGTTCCCAACAGTGACCAGTCCAGGTCACAAGTACCTGGCAGAGTCCTAAAAAGTACATAAAAACTTAAGAATAACCATACCGGATTGACCAATGGTCCATCTATCCCAGTATCTTGATTCCAACAGTGGCCAATCCAGGTCAAAATACCTACCAGAAACCCAATTAGTAGCAACATTCCATAGTACCAATCCTGGGCAAGTAGGTTCCCCCATGTCCATCTCAATAACAGGCTATGGACTTTTCCTCCAGAGACATGTCCTAACCTTTTTTAAACCAAGATATTTTAACTGCTTTTATCACATCCTCCAGCAGTGAATTCCAGAGCTTAACTATTCTTTGAGTGAAAATATATTTCCTCCTATTTGTTTTAAAAGTATTTCCATATAATTTCATTGAGTGTCCCCTGGTCTTTATACTTTTTGAAAGAGTGAAAAATTGATTCACGTTTACCTATTCTACACCTATTCTACACCCTCCTCAGATGTCTCTTTCCAAGCCGAAGAGCCATAATCTCTTTAGCCTTTCCTCATGCGGGAGGAGTTCCATCCCCTTTATCATTTTGGTCGCTCTTCTTTAAACCTTTTCTAATTCCACTATATATTTTTTTAGATATGCTGGCCAGAATTAAACACAATACTCAAGGCAAGGTCGCACCATGGAGTGATTCAGAGGCATTATAATATTCTGAGTCTTATTTTGTATTTTCCTAATAATTCTTAGCACCCTGTTTGCTTTTTTGGCCGCTGATGCTCACTGGGCAAAAGATTTGAGCGTATTGATTACAATGACACCTAGATCTTCAATCTGGGCATTCGGCACACACAGACATAAATTCCTCTGTTACATATTAATACACTAGAGCCCAGTTTTAGTTCTTTTCTTGAGTGCTGACTCCAAAGTGGACCCTAGCATCAGGTAACTATGACTCAGATTATTCTTCCTAATGTGTATCACTTTGCATTTGTCCACATTAAATTTCATCTGCCATTATGATATTCTCTGTTTTTTTTCTTCTTTCCTAATAATTCCTAACATTAAGTTAGCTTTCTTAGCTGCGACCACGCACTGAACAAAATATTTCAACTTATTGTCCATGATGACTCCTAAATCCTTTTCCACAGTAGTGACTTCTAATGTGGAACCTATCATCAAGTAGATATTTTGATTATTCTCCAATATGCATCATTTTGCACTTATCCACTTTAAATTTAATTTGTCATTTGGATGTGCAGCCTTTCAGCTCTCCGAGGTCCTCCTGCAATTTCACAATCCACATGCAATTTGACAACTTTGACTAGTGTTGTGTCATCTACAAATCTGATCATCTCACTCATCATTCTCATTTTCAGATCATTTATTAATATGTTTAAAAACACTAGTTCCAGTATGGATCCTTGTGGCAATCCACTATTCACTTTCCTCCGTCGAGAGAATTGGTCATTTAACCCTTTCTGTTTTCTATCTTTTAATCAACTCCCAATTCAAACAGAACATGCCTTTTATCCCTTCACTTTAATTTTCTCAGGAGGTGGTGGGTCACTTTGAGAGCCCTGTTTACTAAGCCGCACTGTAGGCGCTAAAAAATTAGTGTACGCTAATGATAGAGACATCCATAGGAATATAATGGGTGTCTCTATTGTTAGCGTACGCTAAAAATTTAACACCTTAAATTTACAGGAACATTAAAAACGTTAATGCACCTTAGTAAACATACCCCAAGTGTGGTAACTGCATTTACTGTAATTATCAGATTAAATGGTACCTAGAGGGGCATAATCAAACGGGGGTGCCCATCTCTAAGGATGGCTCAGCGAAAGGGCGGGGCAACCCGCATTATCAAAACAAGATGGGGGCCATCTTTCGTTTGATAATACGGTCGGGGATGCCCAAATCTCAACATTTAGGTTGACCTAGAGATGGCCAGCCTCGGTTTTCACCTATAATGGAAACCAAGGACGGCCATCCCAGAAACGACCAAATCCAAGCCAGTTGGTCATGGGAGGAGCCAGCATTAGTAGTGCACTGCTCCCCTTTCACATGCCAGGACACCAACCGGGCACCTAGGGGGCACTGAAGTGGACTTCACAAATTGATCCCAGGTGCATGGCTCCCTTACCTTGGGTGCTTAACCCCCAAAACCACTACCCAAACTGTACAACACTACCATAGCCCTTAAAGGGTGAATGGGGGCACCTAGATGTGGGTACAGTGGGTTTCGGAGGGCTCCCATTTACCACCACAACTGTAACAGGTAGGGGGGGGATGGGCCTGGGTCCGCCTGCCTGAAGTGCAATTCTGTACCCACTAAAAATTGTCCAGGGACCTGCATACTGCTGTGATGGAGCTGGGTATGACATTTGAGGGGCATAGATGCTGGCAGAATGTTTTTAAATTAGTTTTTTGAGTGGAAGGGGGTTGGTGACCACTGGGGGAGTAAGGGGAGATCATCCCCGATTCCCTCCGGTGGTCATGTGGTCAGTTCGGGCACATTTTTGAGGCTTGGTCGTGAAGAAAGGACCAAGTGAAGTCGGCCAAATGCTTGTCAGGGACGCCCTTCTTTTTCCATTATCGTGGATGGCCATCTGTTAACCACGCCCCCGTCCCGCCTTCGGTACACTGCCGACACGCCCCCCTTGAACTTTGGCTGTCCCTGCGACGGAAAGCAGTTGAGGCCGGCCAAATCGGCTTTGATTATGCCGATTTGGCCGGCCCTGAGAGAAGGCCGCCCATCTCCCGATTTGTGTCAGAAATGGGCGCCCTTCCCTTCGAAAATGAGCTGGATAGGCAGTCAAACTTGTCAAAGAAAAAATAATATACATTTTCCTATAAGTATGC
>NW_021963773.1:0-54261 GCF_901765095.1 Microcaecilia unicolor | reverse complement strand
TCTCCAAGGACAGCAGGCTGATTGTTCTCACATACCCGCCCGCCTCCCCTTGGAGTTGTGTCTTCCCTTGTTTTGTCTTGCTACATATGGGACTGACGAACACGAGCCGGTTCGGGCGGGAAGACGGCCGCGCATGCGCGGTGCGCATGGGCGCGCGAGGACTAGCACAGGCCTTGCTAGTGAAGTTTCCGATTGGAGGGGCTGCCTTGGACGTCACCCATCAGTGAGAACAATCAGCCTGCTGTCCTCGGAGAATACCTTCTACAGGTATGTAGCATTAGCTTTTAATAGAAAAAGGATCTCCATTAAAAGGCATTGAATCATTCGGAGAACACAGAAAGGCATAGAGGGAGAACCAAGACTCAGGAGACATTGAAACACTCAAGCTGGGATCCCATGCTACACCATCTCCCCAAAGATCGTTGGAAGAGCCAGGGCTTTAGATTCGATTTGAAACTCTTCAAAGATAGGTCTCTACAGAGGAAAAGGGGGAGGTTATTCCAAACATAGAGTCGAGGAAAAAGAAGGCACTGTATCTGGTTGCTCCTAGATGTGTTAGTTTAGGACTTGTAAAATGAAACGATGGTCATTTAAGGACCTCAATACCCTAACAGTAGAATAAGGGATAGTCAGGCATGAAAGATAGTCGTGGACATCACCCTGAAAGCCTTAAAAGTCAGTAGTACTATCTTATAGGTGATCCAGTATTCAGTGGGTAGCCAATGATGTTGTTCAGTAAGGGTGTGGCATGATCATAGCGACGACCATGACAGAGCAACCTGATAGTTGTGTTCCGGAGAGATAATAGTTATTTTCAATGTAATGTGTGGTAAACATGCATAAATATTACAATAATCCAGACGGGATGTGAAAAAGAACAGAGTCAGTGCATGGAAAGCATTATGGTTGAAAAAGTGACGGATGGCCCTTAACTGACCAAAGGTGAAGAAACAAAGTTTTGATAAGTGGGAGGTATACGGCAAAAATGTTGGAAGAGTCCAGGATTATCCCCAGATACTGAAATTGTGTCACCGGATAGATTGTCTTGCCAGAGAGAGTAGCGGGTGGAGGGAGGAGATATAGAACCAGAGAACCAACAGGCGACTGTTTTGTCGGGGTTAAGCACAAGTTGGTATTTGGATAACCAGCTTGCAACAACCTCTAGATAGGCCTGTAGTGGGGCAATTGAGAGAGAAGGATATCAACTGCATAGAAGTAGGCTGAAATCCGAAAAGATTGGATAAGCACTGCAAGAGGACTTATGAACAGATTGAAAAGGGGGGGGGGGGGGGGGGGGAGGAAGAGACAGAACAGACTCCTGAGGAGCATCATAGTGAAGCTCCATAATCTGTAAATTGGAAGTGGGAGTAACGACCTGAAGAGAACGATGTGAAAGAAAAGTAAACCAAGCGAGAACTACACCACAGATCCCTATTGCAGATAGCTGAGAACTCGGTAGAGAGTGATTTACGAGATCAAGGGATGCTGAAAGATTGAGGGAAATGGCCAGAATGATCTTATGTTGGTGAAAGTGAGAGTGAATTTTGCTTAATAGTGCTGTCAGGACTGTTCTGTACTAAAGTTGCTTCTGAAGCCAGGGGATGGAGAGCCAAAACTTAGGGTGGTGGACTTTGGTCCTGGGGAACTGAGGAACTGAGTTCTATTCCCGGCACAGGCAGCTCCTTGTGACTCTGGGCAAGTCACTTAACCCTCCATTGCCTGCCGCATTGAGCCTGCCATGAGTGGGAAAAGCGCGGGGTACAAATGTAACAACAAAAAAAAACTTTATCAGAGAAATCAGTGAGCTGTTGAAAGACAATTTTTTCAAGAACCTTTGACATATAGGAAAGATTTGAGACAGAATGATAATGGCCAGGTACTGAAGGATCTAGTTTAGATTTCTTTAGAATGGGGCGAACTGTGGCTACTTTCCAAGGAGTAGGGAAGTGGCTGTTGGAGAGACTAAGGTTAATGAGTGATAAGAGCGTTGGAAGCAGATCCAATGTAGGTGTTATGTCTCTGCCTCAGTGGCATGCTCTCATTCATCTCGCCCCCTGGTGGTCAGACCTGGTGGTCGCAATGGACTGTCTGTTGATGGTTTTCCCGGTTCCAGAAGTCATGCCGGTCTGGTCCGGATTTTCTAGCCTGCCAGTTGGTCTCGAGACTTTTTGGAACTCAGCTGTTTCCGTACCTGGTGAACTCCCTGGCTGTTGGCCTTTATTAACCTCTTGGGAGTTTCCCTAGTTTGCCTTGCAACAGAGGTCTTCAGAGGTGTTTCCTCTGCGAGTGTTTGTGCATGCGCTTCTTTGCACCCTCAGTATTTTGCTTTGGAACTTTGCATAGACTTGGACTTAGACTTGCTTGCCGCCCCGCCTCTGGCAATTTTGCCTGGATATGACACTTGCTTTTACTCTCTGCCGCCTTGAACTTTTGTCTGGACCTGACTACTGCTTTTGCTTGCCGCCTGCATAGAGACTTCTGCCTGGACATGACTTTGCTTTTGTTTGCCGCTGCCTTTTGAACTTTTGCCTTAACCTAACTTCTGCTTCGTCTGGCTGCCTGCTAGAGACCTTGCCAAAACCAGGTACGTCAGCCCTGCCTGTGCTGGTGTGGGGTGAGTGTTCCTCCTGCCGCTGCCGTCTCTCGGCAGTGGCCCAAGGGTCACTATCTGGTGTGTTGTGTGAAGCGTGACAGTAGGGACTTTATCAAGCAGGGGGAATGGCGTTTCTTGAGCAATAGGTAGGACTTCATAGTGGACATGACAGCTTCCATGGAGGAGCGGGATTGTGTGTGAAAAGAAGACCAAACAGATTGAGATGGGGGAGGAGGGCTAACCAGGAGTGAAGCTGTAGGAGAAGGGAACTTGAGAGAGAGAATAGGAAAGCTTGAAGAAGGTTGTCAATTTTGTTAACAAAAATAAAGAAAGAGTTTCTGCAGAGGGAAGAGATCTAGCTGATTGGTCTTTTGGTGCGGAAGACAACTGCCGATAAAGGAATTCAAATCTCTAGAAGGGTTTTGTGATTTCAAAAGCTTATTTTTTTTTTTTTTAATTTCTACCCCACACTTTTTCCCACTCATGGCAGACTCAATGCGGCAGGCAATGGAGGGTTAAGTGACCTGCCCAAAGTCACAAGGAGCTGCCTGGGCCGGGAATCAAACTCAGTTCCTCAGTTCCCCAGGACCAAAGTCCACCACCCTAACCACTAGGCCACTCCTCCCTCTGCTCTTGCTATACTCTTGCTGATATCTGTTTTCTCTCACAGGTCATTTAGCGAAGCAGACATGCTGTGAAGATGGGAATCTTGATTTTCATGCGAAATCTGCTGCTAGTTCTCTGTCTCTTCTGGTGCTGGGCTTTCTCTATTATTCAGCGTGGAAGCTGCATCTGCTTCGCTGGAAGATACAAGTAAAGTTCGCTTTCCTGTGCTTCTTCTATCTCCTCCCATCACTATTCTTATAGAAAATGTGACTTTTAGAGAGGGAAAGCAGTATTCTTTCTGTGATGCCCCAAGTTGTGAGCCTGCAGATGCTGGATTTGAGGGTATCTGGCTCAAATGAAGTTTGATATGCCGTGAGATCATCTTTGGATCTTTATTTAGGGCTGTAGTTCAGGCTTTGGTTAGTAGTTATCTTGATTATATATTGGCTTGACTGGTAAAATTTTTATTAGGAAATTGCAGGGCCCACAGAATATGGTAGCGAGATATTTAATAAGTCATGGTTGATAGGACAGTGCTACCTTTATTAAGGGAAATCATGGATGAAAGGATAGTGCTTACCTTTATTAAGAAATTTACAGTTCTTATCAATTAGACAGTCTTGTGTTTTTAAATTATTAGTATGCTTTTTAAAGTGTTGAAAAACAAGACACCTAAATGTTGTATGAGTGATTATACCTGATCTCCCGGTCGTACTGGTGGCCGCGGATGGCGCAGGATATGCTGCAGTATGTGACCACCTGTCCGGTATGCGCCCGAACTAAGAGTTCCCATCAGAGGCAGTGGGGCTTGATGCAGCCCATACCGGTACCACAGCAGCCCTGGGAGGACCTGTCCATCTACTTTATTACTGATCTGCCGGCCTCCCAGGGCAAACACCGTCATCTGGGTGGTGATAGACCGGTTTTCCAAGATGGCCCCACTTTGTTCCAATGAAGACCTTGCCCACTGCAGCCAGCCTGCCGCCAGCTTCATCACCCACATCTTCAGGCTCCATGGATTACCCAAAGGATCATCAGTGATCGTGGCTCTCAGTTCACCTCCCGCTTTTGGAGAGCGCTTTGTTCAGCCTTTGGGGTAACCACTCTCTTTTCCTCAGCGTACCATTCGCAGACTAACGGGATGGTGGAACGGGTCAACCAAACCGTAAAGGCGTTCCTCCGGGCCTACTCGAATCAGCGCCAAGATGACTGGTCCACCCTGCTACCCTGGGCGGAGTTCGCTTACAACAACAGTCTGCATTCAGCCTCCCGGACTACACCCTTCAGCACCATCTATGGGCATCATCCTCGTCTACCTCCACCAATTTCCCCTGCTGAGGTTCCACCTCAAGTTCAGTCCACGGTCCGAACACTTCAGGAAGCATGGAAGAAGGTTCAGGAGCAGCTGCGCCGGGCAGCGGTCAAGGCCAAGGAGACGTACGACCGCAAGAGGCAAGCGGCTCCCACATTCCAGCCAGGAGAGAAGGTTTGGCTAAGCACCCAGTACCTGAAGCTGCGGCTCCCATCACTCAAGTTTGCCCCCCGTTTCATTGGGCCGTTTGCGGTGCGCTCCAGGATAGGCGCGGTGACTTATCGGCTGCACCTGCCCAGTCAACTCAGAGTGCACAATGCCTTCCACATGTCTCTCTTGAAACCTTTCCGCAGGTCCAAGTGGCATCCGGAACCCAAGAAGGTGGTCGTGCCAGTGAGTGATCCAGACCCCGAGTACGAGGTGGACCGGATTCTGGACTCGAAGCTACGTGGAGGGAGGTTGTTCTACCTGTTGTCCTGGAAACACTTCGGACCCGAAGACAACTCCTGGGAGCCAGCAACCAACGTCCATGCTCCAGACCTGGTCCGTGAGTATCATTCCCTCCATCCTAATCGACCCGGACCGGGGAGACGGGGGAGGCGACAGGGGGGGATACTGTTATGTTCCTCAGCTGATTCCAGGCCTGCGCGTCTGATTCGCCGGCGAGGTGCGGTCCGGCAGAGCTAGCCGGCTTTTTTGATGTTTCTCCAGGATGGGTCTGTTTCAGTTTCCCAAGTCTGGCAGCCGCCATCCGGCTTGGAGCACAGGCAGCGGCCATCTTGGCTAGCTCAGGAGGGGGCGGCCATCTTATATAAACGAGATCAGGAAGGAACTCCATATTTGGTCTTGGGAGGATCTCCTATGGGGGCAGCCATGTTGGCTTCACCTGAGTTTGGTTTGCCCACATTGCTTCACTATTTAAAGCACTGCCTCCAGGCCTTCATTGCTTCGGCCTCATTTGTTCTGGGGAGTTGCTGTCGGAGTACTGTTCACCGACTTCCTTTTGTTCCTGTTTTCCTGTGTACCAGACCTTGGCTAGTTTTCTCGGATTTCGCTTGTTTGCTGCCTGCCTTGACCCTGATCTGAATTGACTATTCTTTGCCTGTTGGAGTACTGGTTCTGGACTGTGTCTGTTTCCTGCTATCCTGGTCAGCGGCTGTGCAACCCCGCCGGTTCCTGAAGTCCTGGTGGCTGCCTGCAGCTGGGGGCTCAACTCCCGGTGAACTTTGTTCGCTTTCCAGGTGAAGCTAGGGGTTGTCTGGCTGCCTGACCGAGTGGGGTGTCACTCCATTTCTGCCGTGCTCAGTCGGGGCACAGGGGCTCACTACTACCGGGTCATAACAGTAGGCCGAAGCCATGAGCTCGCCAGACGGTTCCGAGCTTCCTAAGCTGGCTCAGGCGGTACAGGAGCAGCAGGCGCAAATAGCCCGATTGTCCAGTATGCTGCAGAACATCTGCAATCAACTTCCAGGGGCCTAGCAGCAGGCCACTGCGGGTCCTCCAGGACCTAGAGCGGAGGCTTCCACCGCACGTCTGCGTCTCCCGGAGCCACCGCGCTTTGATGGAACCCCAGCAGCCTGCAGAGGGTTCCTTAACCAATGTCAGATCTTGTTTGAGTTACAGCCGGATGTTTTTTCTTCCGACCGAATTAAAGTGACTTTCATTATTTCTCTGTTGTTTGGTGCCGCACTGGCTTGGGCATCTCCGCTGTGGGAACAGCGGAGCCCGATACTGACCAACCTGGAGGAGTTCTTGCAGCATTTCAGGATGGTGTTCAACGTACCTGGCCGACCGTCTTCTGCCTCGGGAGCACTGCTGCGGATTCAGCAGGGCTCCGGGTCGGTCGGGGCGTACGCCATCCGGTTCCGCACGCTGGCCGCGGAGCTCCGGTGGAACCAGGAGGCATTAACGGCCATCTTCTGGCAAGGACTGGACGGGCGAATCAAGGATGAGCTGTCCGGCCGAGAGATTCCGGCCACTTTGGACGGCCTTATTGCTCTCTGCACAAGGATTGACATCCGGTACCAGGAGCGAGCCCAGGAGAGGGGCATGTCGCGGCCGCGGCAGAGATCCAGAGGTCCGTCTCCTCATCCAGAGGCACGTGGTTTCCACAAGGAAGGTTCGGAAGGAACCCATGGTAATGGGCCGACATTGCCTGTCCAAGGAAGAAAGAAATCATCGACTCCGAAACCGTCTGTGCTTGTATTGTGGGGAAGCCGGCCATTTCTCAGGCAGTTGCCCAAACAAGCCTAAGGGGTCAGGAAATGCTCCGGCCCAAGCCCCATGAAGGGAGTGGCTCTGGGCCGGTTGGCCTCCCTTCCGGACAATTTGCTCTCAGTTCCTGTTCTGCTCCAAGACGGGGAACGTCGGGTTCAGACTAGAGCCTTGTTGGACTCCGGGGCCGGAGGGAACTTCATTGACGCAGAGTTCCTGTCCCAGCTGGGAAGTCCCACGCTACCCTGTCAGCCGGTGCTCCGGGTCACCTCCATCCAGGGGGACAGTCTTCCCCGGACTATTTCTCAGGTTACCACAGCCATCCATCTTCAGGTGGGGGCACTGCATCAGGAGAATATCCAGTTTCTGGTGCTCGCCCGAGCCATCCATCCAGTGATTCTGGGACTCCCCTGGCTCCGGTTGCACGCTCCGGTAATCGACTGGACTACTGGTGAGATTGGGCAGTGGGGTTCTCGATGTTTTGAGCACTGCCTCCTGCGAGTCAAGACCTCTATGCCACTCTGCTCTGTGTCACTGCAAACCCCGCAGAAGGGGTTATCTGGGTTACCCCATGACTATCAGGACTTCCAGGATGTGTTCAGCACCCGGGCAGCGGATACTTTACCCCCACACCGGTCGTTTGACAGTGCTATAGATCTTCTGCCAGGTGCAGAGCCACCTCGGGGGCGTCTTTATACATTATCTCAGGAGGAGTCCCGTGTTATGAGAGAATACATTCGGGAGAATCTCATCAAGGGGTTTATCCGGCTCTCCACTTCTCCTGCAGGGGCCGGGTTCTTCTTTGTGTCCAAGAAGGACGGGTCTCTTCGCCCCTGCAAAGATTATCGGGGCCTGAACAAGATCACCATTAAGAACCGGTATCCGCTTCCACTCATTCCGGAGTTGTTTGACCGCCTTCAAGGAGCTCGGATTTTCACCAAACTGGATTTGCGCGGGGCTTACAATCTAGTGCGGATCCGTGAAGGGGATGAGTGGAAGACGGCTTTTAACACTCACGAGGGGCATTTCGAATACCGAGTTATGCCATTTGGACTCTGCAATGCCCCTGCGGTGTTCCAGAACTTTGTGAATTACATTTTTCAAGATCTACTGTACACTTCTGTCATAGTGTATCTGGATGACATCCTGATTTTCTCTGCCTCACTGCCCCAGCATGTGTCCGATGTCCGCATTGTGCTCCAGCGGCTCCGGGAGCACCGCTTATATGCCAAATTGGAGAAATGCTCGGTTCACCAGCAGAGTCTTCCGTTCCTGGGGTATATTGTGTCCTCCACCGGATTGCAAATGGATCCTGGGAAATTGACTGCAATCTGCAACTGGCCTGCGGGCCTTGCAGAGGTTCCTGGGGTTCGCCAACTATTACCGGCAGTTCATCAAGGACTACTCCCTCATCACGGCTCCCTTAACGGCCCTCACTAGGAAGGGCGCCGATGTCAAGAACTGGACGCCAGAGGCGGTTGCTGCATTTACCACCTTGAAAAAAGTGTTTCTTTCTGCACCAGTCCTCCGCAGTCCGGATCCTACCCAGCCCTTCCTGGTGGAAGTGGACGCCTCAGCCTTGGGAGTAGGGGCCGTGCTCTCCCAGACATCTGCTGCCGGGAAGAAGCATCCCTGCTTCTTCTTCTCCCGTAAGTTCACCCCCGCGGAACGAAACTATACAGTGGCAGATCGGGAGCTTCTGGCGCTCAAGTTGGCTTTCGAGGAATGGCGTTACCTGCTGGAGGGAGCAGCGCATCCGGTGACGTTGATCACCGACCACAAGAACCTCTTATACCTCCAAAATGCTACCAGACTGAATCCTCGTCAGGCCCGGTGGTCTCTGTTTTTTGCACGCTTCGACTTCCGCCTGATTTTCAGACCAGGGGAGAAGAACGTCCAGGCGGATGCCTTGTCCCGCAGTTTCGAGGCTCCCGGGGACCAGGAAGAGCCATATCCCATGTTGAACCCGGCCTGCATTCCTTCCATATCCGGGGCGAGTGCCGCATGCCAGAAGGCAGTACCAGTGGGTCTCCGGAGGAAGGTGCTGTGCTGGGGGCATGCTTCTGAATTCGCCGGACACTTCGGGTTCCACAAGACCCTCCATCTGATCTCCCGGTCGTACTGGTGGCCGCGGATGGCGCAGGATGTGCTGCAGTATGTGACCACCTGTCCGGTATGCGCCCGAACTAAGAGTTCCCATCAGAGGCAGTGGGGCTTGATGCAGCCCATACCGGTACCACAGCAGCCCTGGGAGGACCTGTCCATCTACTTTATCACTGATCTGCCGGCCTCCCAGGGCAACACCGTCGTCTGGGTGGTGATAGACCGGTTTTCTAAGATGGCCCACTTTGTTCCAATGAAGACCTTGCCCACTGCAGCCAACCTTGCTGCCAGCTTCATCACCCACATCTTCAGGCTCCATGGATTACCCCAAAGGATCATCAGTGATCGTGGCTCTCAGTTCACCTCCCGCTTTTGGAGAGCGCTTTGTTCAGCCTTTGGGGTAACCACTCTCTTTTCCTCAGCGTACCATTCGCAGACTAACGGGATGGTGGAACGGGTCAACCAAACTGTAAAGGCGTTCCTCCGGGCCTACTCGAATCAGCGCCAAGATGACTGGTCCACCCTGCTACCCTGGGCTGAGTTCGCTTACAACAACAGTCTGCATTCAGCCTCCCGGACTACACCCTTCAGCACCATCTATGGGCATCATCCTCGTCTACCTCCACCAATTTCCCCCGCTGAGGTTCCACCTCAAGTTCAGTCCACGGTCCGAACACTTCAGGAAGCATGGAAGAAGGTTCAGGAGCAGCTGCGCCGGGCAGCGGTCAAGGCCAAGGAGACGTACGACCGCAAGAGGCAAGCGGCTCCCACATTCCAGCCAGGAGAGAAGGTTTGGCTAAGCACCCGGTACCTGAAGCTGCGGCTCCCATCACTCAAGTTTGCCCCCCGTTTCATTGGGCCGTTTGCGGTGCGCTCCAGGATAGGCGCGGTGACTTATCGGCTGCACCTGCCCAGTCAACTCAGAGTGCACAATGCCTTCCACTTGTCTCTCTTGAAACCTTTCCGCAGGTCCAAGTGGCATCCGTAACCCAAGAAGGTGGTCGTGCCAGAGAGTGATCCAGACCTCGAGTACGATGTGGACCGGATTCTGGACTCGAAGCTACGTGGAGGGAGGTTGTTCTACCTGTTGTCCTGGAAACACTTCGGACCCGAAGACAACTCCTGGGAGCCAGCAACCAACGTCCATGCTCCAGACCTGGTCCGTGAGTATCATTCCCTCCATCCTAATCGACCCGGACCGGGGAGACGGGGGAGGCGTCAGGGGGGGATACTGTTACGTTCCTCAGCTGATTCCAGGCCTGCGCGTCTGATTCGCCGGCGAGGTGCGGTCCGGCAGAGCTAGCCGGCTTTTTTGATGTTTCTCCAGGATGGGTCTGTTTCAGTTTCCCAAGTCTGGCAGCCGTCATCCGGCTTGGAGCACAGGCAGCGGCCATCTTGGCTAGCTCAGGAGGGGGTGGCCATCTTATATAAACGAGATCAGGAAGGAACTCCATATTTGGTCTTGGGAGGATCTCCTATGGGGGCAGCCATGTTGGCTTCACCTGAGTTTGGTTTGCCCAGATTGCTTCACTATTTAAAGCACTGCCTCCAGGCCTTCATTGCTTCGGCCTTATTTGTTCTGGGGAGTTGCTGTCAGAGTGCTGTTCACCGACTTCCTTTTGTTCCTGTTTTCCTGTGTACCAGACCTTGGCTAGTTTTCTCGGATTTCGCTTGTTTGCTGCCTGCCTTGACCCTGGACTGAATTGACTATTCTTTGCCTGTTGGAGTACTGGTTCTGGACTGTGTCTGTTTCCTGCTATCCTGGTCAGCGGCTGTGCAACCCCGCCGGTTCCTGAAGTCCTGGTGGCCGCCTGCAGCTGGGGGCTCAACTCCCGGTGAATGGTGGTCGCTTCCCAGGTGAAGCTAGGGGTTGTCTGGCTGCCTGACCGAGTGCGGTGTCACTCCATCTCTGCCGTGCTCAGTCGGGGCACAGGGGCTCACTACTACTGGGCCATAACATTCGTGGCTTGAATGCGTGCCCCCTAGTCGTAGTATTTTTAGAAAGAGTAAGCAAGAAATTCACATCTACCTGTTCCACTCCACTCATTATTTTATAGACCTCTGCCATATCTCCCCTCAGCTATCTTTTCTCCAAGCTGAAGAGCCCTAGCTGCTTTAGCCTTCTTTATAGGGAAGTTGTCCCATCCCCTTTACCATTTTCGTCGCCCTTCTCTGCACCTTTTCTAATTCCACTATATCTTTTTTGAGATTTGGTGACCAGAATTGAACACAGTATTCGAGGTGTGGTCGCACCATGGAGCGATACAAAGGCATTATAACATCCTCATTTTTGTTTTCCATTCCTTTCCAAATAATACCTAACATTCTATTTGCTTTCTTAGCCACTGCTGCGCACTGAGCAGAGGGTTTCAACATATCATCAATGATGTCACCTAGATCCCTTTCCTGGTCGGTGACTCCTAAAGTGGAACCTTGTATCACATAGCTGTAGTATGGGTTCCTCTTTCCCATATGCATCTCTTTGCATTTGCTCACATTAAACGTCATCTGCCATTTCTTGCAAGGTCCTCTTGTAATTTTTCACAATCCTCCCGCGATTAAACAACTTTGAATAAATTTGTGTCATCAGCAAGTTTAATTACCTCACTAGTTACTCCCATCTCTAGATAAATATGTTAAAAAGCAACAGTCCAAGCACAGATCCCTTTTCTCTATAGTTTTAAAACTTTAACTTTCTGCCACAGCCTACAACATTAGCAGATAGCCTTCTAGAAGACTCAGCAGGGCCTAATTTAGTCCCCAGTCTCCCCCAGCCCCAGCACAACTCTTCATTTATAGTCAGTTATTCTAATTAGGATAATAAGAGAGGAGTCCTCTTACAGAGTTGTAATTACATTTCATTACTTTCTAAGAAGTAAGAAGAAAACACTAAATAAATCACAATATACAATATAAGCTAAAGACTTCTTTATATTAGTCTAATATCCTTAGCAAGTTTTAAATTATTTGAACAATTAAAAAATACTAAAATGAAGACAGCAGTCCAGCAGCAAGAGGGTGTTATTTAGCCTTTTGCATTGAGTGTCACATGTATGATTATCTCCCAGTTGGTGAGAGGTTATATGTGTGCCTATTGAAAAGAGCTGCTAGCTCTCAGAGAAATTGAGGCTAGAGTAGCAGATTTGAATAAGCTGAGGGAGATAGTGAGGTACATAGAGGGACATTATAGAGAAGTCCCACCTCCAGTCTGGCGGACCTGTGCTGCCTTAGAGGAGGGAGGTCTCCTTTAAGGAGAACATCACCCTGGTGAAGTAGGAAGTACTCCTGTAGTCAAGACCTGCCCAACAGGGGATGCAATATCCTCTCACACTGAAGATATGTCTCCAAGAGCTTCTGCCCAGGCGAGAAGGGTTAGGACAGCTGTTGTAGTTGGTGATTTGATCATTAGGATGTAGGTGGCTGGTGGATGTGAGGATCACCTGGTCACTTGCCTGCCTGGTGCAAAGGTGGCGGACCTCACACGTCATCTAGACAGGATCTTAGATAATGCTGGGGAGGAGGCAGCTATCTCAGTACATGTCGGTACGAAGGACATAAGAAAATGTGGGAGGGAGGTTCTGGAATTCAAATTTAGGCTCTTGGGTATAAAGCTGAAGTCTGGATCCTCCAGGGTATCATTTTCAGAAATGCTATTTTTTCTACACGAAGGACCCAAAAAGCAGGCAGAGTTCCAAAGTTTCAATGTGTGGTTGAGACGATGAGCAGGGATGAGGGATTTAGATTTGTTAGGAACTGGGCAACATTCTGGGAAAGGCGGATACTGTTACGAAAGGACAGACTCCACCTTAACTGGGATGGAACTAGTCTTAGCGAGGTTTAAAAAAGGTTTGGATAGTTTTCTAAAAGAAAAGTCCATAAGCCATTATTAAAATGACTTGGGGAAAATCGCTCTGCTCTACACTGATGCTATGGTAAACTCTAGAACAGTCCGTTGACTGCTAGCCTAAGAAACTGTAATAGAGACTTTAAATGCTAAACAAACAAAGAAAACCCTAAATTCCTTAAACTGCCTTTGCTAAATAAGTAGAGTAACTTAAAAATAAAGACACTGAGATAATCTATTTAACTCTAAATCTACCTTTCCCAAGTTTAAAAGCATTTTCCCAGCAAATAACTTACCAGTGAAGATTTGTCCTGCTCTGGAAGTCCTCACGTACATAAAAACATATTAAACTGTAAATCAACTTAAAAGACCAGTGTTCAAAAACTAGTCTAACTGCTCATAACAACTGTATGCTGCGCTAGATGTAAAATTGAGAATGGAGGCTGTCTGTGAACACTCGGACAATGTGGATTTAGAGATGGATGCACAACAACATCAGGTTCTGGCATTGGAGAAGAAGGCTCAGTGTGCAGTGCGGGACATGGATCAGCTTGGGCTTCGCGTGTAACAGTTGCAATGTAAAATCAGTGATGTGGAGGGCCACACTAAGCACAAGAATTTACGACTGGTTGGGCTTCCTGAATCTCTGAAGGATGAGAACGTTGTGGGATTTCTGGAGACTTGTCTCACAATCCCTGACCTTGGGGTCGTTGGAGGATCCTTTTAAAATTGAGTGATTCTGCAGGATGGGTTTTAAGAGTGGTGATACTGCATGTCCTCAAGTAGTTGTGTTCCACGTTTTATGTCTGGTACGTAAGCAGGTCATTTTGCAGGCTCTGTGTCAAGGGAAGAACCTGGAATATAACAATCGGAAAGTAATTTGTTTCCAGGATATACTGCCAAAGTGTGTTCCCAACGAAAAGCTTTTGCTCCCCTATGCACTGAATTACATCTACAGCCTATTCCGAATGCATTGCTTTATCCTGCACGACTTTGACATTCATCAGTGGAGGCAACAAAAACCTTTTTTCTTCAAAATCTCCCACCCAGTTTTGGACTCATGGGCAGACTAGTTAATCTGGACTGTTCTATATTGCTGTTTCTTTTTGTAAGTAGCTTCGTAAAATAAAATAAAAAGTACCGTATTTTTCAGACTGTAAATTGTAGCTTTTTTTACAGATACGTTTCCATGTGTGACATAATCAGAAGTGACTTTTATGTATTGATTTTTTTTTTTCAAATTTTCTGGACTTTTTTCACATTGGTTCATTAACAATTTATTTAGGAGTCACATGGTTAAGGATGACTTATTCTAAGGAGCAACTTATTTAGAATTTTCAAAAATTTGCCTATTTTCCATCTATGAGCCTTATACTCAAGCGACTTATAGTCTGAAAAATACATTATATGTGTCTTCAAATTTGAAAAACTTTGTGAGAAAGATGTGGTGGAAAAAATTTTAGAATATATAAGATGTTAAAAATAATTGTGAGTGTGAATTAAAAAAACATGAAGTGTGACAAAATTATCCATAATCTGTATAGCATGTAGTGTATCAAAGAAGCTTATGATGATGGTAATATAAATGATGGTAAACAGGCTTTGGATGCTAACAATAAATAAATAAACATAGGGGGCCTTTTACTAGCAGCGCTAAAATGTGGCCATTGCTATCCCCAGTGCAGGACTTTCCCGCCACTTTTAGCTTGGTGGTTAATTGGCCCCATTTTCCATTATGCCTATTAATGGCCACATGCTAATTTCCCCATTAACGTATGGCTATTAGCACGTGAGTACTTATCAGCACCTGTTTTCTAGGTGGTAAGGTGCTAACCACATGCTAACCAGTTAGTGTATGGCGATATAGCTGTGATACACACTAGGCTGGCTAGGTTCTTAGAGAACACCCAGCTACAGGTAAGCAAATTTTGTTTTATTTCAACCAGTTCTCTTATTTGGGTGTAAGGTTTAGGGGGGAAGTTATCAACATGAAGACAGGCTATTTTAGTTCAGGTCCCATTTTATGCAATGAGACCTGGTTACTAGTAACCCATGTTAACAGTAAAATAACCCATCTTGTTAACTTGCCCTCTTAGGTTTATTATTATCTCCAAACTATACAGAATGGGACAGAACCCCAATGGGAGCCCCATATACCTAATTGTTCCACAACATTTTGTATTCATGGTAACTTCATTAACATCACCTTAAGAGCTGAACTAGGATGTTTCCTGTTAGTATTTATCAGGCATGGATGATTGTCACCTAGTTTGTTTTGGATCTGAGGTTTAGATATATGATCAAAGGGGAAACATGTTCACCTTTCTGTCATTCAGAACCACCTGAAATGACAAATTTATTGTATCTTGGAATTTGGTTCCCTAGTTTAAAAATAGAGAGGTGTGGTAGCCATGTTAGTCCACGTTTAAAGGTAATCAATAGAAATTAAACAAAATAAAACATGGAAAAGAAAATAAGATGATACCTTTTTTATTGGACATAACTTAATACATTTCTTGATTAGCTTTCGAAGGTTGCCCTTCTTCGTCATATCGGAAATAAGCAAATGTGGTAGATGACAGTATATATAAGTAAAACATCCAAGCATTTCATTGACAGTCTAAGGGTGGGGGTGGGTAAGAGGTATGCATGGGAACATCAAAGCATTTCAGAGATAGTCTAACAGGATGGGGGTGGATAGGTGAGAGGAGGGTGATAAACATAGCAATACAACTTTATGGTTTATAATGGGCTAGAAAACCCAGATCTTTGTTAAGTCCTGTCTGTTGGGTGTCAAAATATTCAATCATTCTTACTTCAAAGGTCTTACTTTCCAGTATTGTTTTAAAGTTACCTTTCAGGATTCTTACTATGAAATCACTGGTACAGTGTTCTGGTTTTGTAAAGTGCTGACCCACAGGGGTGGGAACCTGGCTGGCACCAGTATTCTTCATGTGATGTCTATGTAAATTAAATCTTGTCTTTAGCATCTGGCCTGTTTCTCCAATATTTACATTTGTACCCCATGCTTTCCCACTCATGGCAGGCTCAATGCGGCTTACATGGGGCAATGGAGGGTTAAGTGACTTGCCCAGAGTCACAAGGAGCTGCCTGTGCCTGAAGTGGGAATCGAACTCAGTTCCCCAGGACCAAAGTCCACCACCCTAACCACTAGGCCACTTCTCCACTCCTTCGTTACATTTTTTACACTGAATAATATATACCACATTGGAAGATGAGCATGTGAAATATTCCTTTATGTTGAATATTTTTCCTTTGTGAATGACTGTGGGGTCCTGTAAGATGTTTAAAAAAAAAGCTTCTATGTAACACATGTAAATGGCGGCATTTACACAGAACCCTAAGTGATGGCTGGTAAGTTGTTGGTTTATTATTTTTTTTAAGTATATTTTTGTCAGATGGCTGTTCCCCCTGTATTTGCCATCAAATACGTATTTTTCCATGGCCTTATACATATTTTACAGGTGGTTTCATATTTAGCGAGCATTTTATAAAGTGCATTGGAAATTGTAAATGTCATGTCCCCTAGACGATCTATAGGAAAATGGGCTTCTCGTCCGACAAGAAAAAAAAATACAATATACGGTTCTAATTCCCATCTGATGCAAAGGTATAAAACAGTGCTGACAATAAACTTTTATAAATCATTCCAAAAAATGTTTTTCATATAAATATAGTGAAATACATACTAGATTAGAGCAGGGTTATATTGCTCTAATTATTTCACTTGATTTATCAGCAGCATTTGATCTCATAGATCATGATTTATTACTTAATCGTCTAAAGGAAATTGGCATCACAGGTACGATTTATGACTGGTTCACTTCTTTTCTTACAAATCGGTCGTTTAAAGTAGTACAAAATTCTTCTACTTCAAAAGGATATCCTGTTTCTTGTGGGGTACCACAAGGATCGGTCCTATCACCAATTTTGTTTAATACATAGGTTAGCCCTCTTGCATTACTCATCCAGTCTCTGGGTATCAGCTTTTATTCATATGCAGATGATTTTCTTCTGATCCATTACGTAAAACCATTAGATATTGAACTAACACAAGTTCAAAAGTATCTTGACGAGGTGGCTAGTTGGCTTAAAAAACATCATTTAGTATTAAATCCAGACAAGACTGTCACATCCTGGATTACAGGTAGTGAAACAATCCCTTCTATGTTACCTACACTATTTGATAAACAGTTTCCAACGGTGCAAACCTTTAGGTATTTAGGAGTCATTATTGACAGCTTTATCGTTTAGTGAGCAAATATCTGAGGTAGTCAAGAAATCATTTTATCATCTGCGAAAGCTGCGTTCAATTAGAAACTCAGTTGACAAAGCTTCGCTATGTACCCTAGCATATGCATATATTATAACATGCCTGGATTACTGCAATACCATCTATGCGGGACTTACCAAGACAAATATAAAACGGTTACAGATGATACAGAATACTGCGGCTCATATTATCTGTAGGGCTTCAAAATATGATAGGATTACACCACTCCTATATCAGTTTCACTGGCTTCCAGTTGAAGCCAGAATAAAATTTAAAATTCTTATGCTGACACATAAAGCCTTATATTTATTCATTCCATCATATTTAGCTAATCTTACCCTGCCATACTCACCTACACGAACACTTTGATCGTTCACAGATAATAGATTAGTAATTCCACCACCACAAAAGGCTAGATGGGAATCTACTAGGAACTCAGCTTTTTTCTTTCTAGCTCCCTCTCATTGGAATTGTCTTCCTAAAATTATTAGATTGGAAGAGTCCTATGTCCAGTTTCGTAAACTTTTGAAAACATATCTGTTTCAAAATACTTTCGATAATAATCTGGGATAAAAAAAGGGGACAAATAGGCAGAATGAATACGCAGTAAAAATAATATGTTTGCTTATATAGTATGTTATGAATTGTTGTCCAATGTCTATTGGTATTAGTATCTTTTAGAATGGTTGTTTTAGTTTTTGCTGTGCTTTTCTATCATATCATTGGATTTCCTATATGTTTTTAAAAATGATATTTTAAGATGTAAATCGTTCTGTTTTGTGAATGCAATTTGTAACGGTATAGTAAATAAATAAACGATAAACATGCTCATATGTTTCCTCTTTTCACCTAGCAAGTTGTGTGAGCTTTACAGAACATTTTCGCACAAAAAAAATGTAATTTGGCACTTGGGGGCATTACTTTAAACAGCAGAGTCGTGCTATGATTATATGCCCGAACTTCTTTTGAAGACCAGTGAGTCTGTAATTGTGCCTTGGAAACATATGAGCACATCCCTATATTTATATGAAAAACATTTTTTGGAATGATTTATGAAAGTTTATTGTCAGCACTGTGTTTTATACCTTTGCATCAGATGGGAATTAGAACTATTTAGTGTATTCACCTTTCTCATCCATTTTGAAAACGTATCCCCAGTTTGTTTTCATAGTAACATAGTAGATGACGGCAGAAAAAGACCTGCACGGTCCATCCAGTCTGCCCAACAAGATAACTCATATTTGCTGCTTTTTGTGTATACCCTACTTTGATTTGTGCCTGTGCTCTTCAGGGCACAGACCGTATAAGTCTGTCCAGCACTATCCCCGCCTCCCAACCACCAGCCCCACCTCCCAACCACCGGCTCTGGCACAGACCGTATAAGTCTGCCCAGCACTATCCTCACCTCCCAACCACCAGCCCCGCCTCCCAACCACCGGCTCTGGCACAGACCGTATAAGTCTGCCCAGCACTATCCTCACCTCCCAACCACCAGCCCTGCCTCCCAACCACCGGCTCTGGCACAGACCGTACAAGTCTGTCCAGCACTATCCCCGCCTCCCAACCACCAGTCCCGCTTCCCACCACCGGCTCTGGCACAGACCGTATAAGTCTGCCCCGCCTCCCGAACTTGACTAAGCTCCTGAGGATCCATTCCTTCGGCACAGGATTCCTTTATGCTTATCCCACGCATGTTTGAATTCCGTTACCGTTTTCATTTCCACCACCTCCCGCGGGAGGGCATTCCAAGCATCCACTACTCTCTCCGTGAAAAAATACTTCCTGACATTTTTCTTGAGTCTGCCCCCCTTCAATCTCATTTCATGTCCTCTCGTTCTACCACCTTCCCATCTCCGGAAAAGGTTCGTTTGTGGATTAATACCTTTCAAATATTTGAACGTCTGTATCATATCACCCCTGTTTCTCCTTTCCTCCAGAGTATACATGTTTAGTTCAGCAAGTCTCTCCTCATACGTCTTGTAACGCAAATCCCATACCATTCTCGTAGCTTTTCTTTGCACCGCTTCAATTCTTTTTACATCCTTAACAAGATACGGCCTCCAAAACTGAACACAATACTCCAGGTGGGACCTCACCAACGACTTATACAGGGGCATCAACACCCCCTTTCTTCTGCTGGTCACACCTCTCTGTATACAGCCTAACAACCTTCTAGCTACTGCCACCGCCTTGTCACACTGTTTCGTCGCCTTCAAATCCTCAGATACTATCACCCCAAGATCCCTCTCTCCTCCCGTACCTATCAGACTCTCCCCGCCTAACACATACGTCTCCCGTGGATTTCTACTTCCTAAGTGCATCACTTTGCATTTCTTCGCATTGAATTTTAATTGCCAAACCTTAGACCATTCTTCTAGCTTCTGTAGGTCTTTTTTCATGTTTTCCACTCCCTCCGGGGTGTCCACTCTGTTACAGATCTTAGTATCATCCGCAAATAGGCAAACTTTACCTTCTAACCCTTCGGCAATGTCACTCACAAATATATTGAACAGAATCGGCCCCAGCACCGATCCTTGAGGCACTCCACTACTTACCTTTCGCTCCTTCGAGCGAATTCCATTCACCACCACCCTCTGGCGTCTGTCTGTCAACCAGTTCCAATCCAGTTCACCACTTCGGGTCCTATCTTCAGCCCATCCAGTTTATTTAAGAGCCTCCTGTGGGGAACCATGTCAAAAGCTTTGCTGAAATCTAAGTAGATTACGTCCATAGCTCGTCCCTGATTCAGTTCTCCTGTCACCCAATCAAAGAACTCAATGAGGTTCGTTTGGCACGATTTCCTTTTGGTAAATCCATGTTGTCTCGGATCTTGCAACTTATTGGCTTCCAGGAAATTCACTATCCTTTCCTTCAGCATGGCTTCCATTACTTTTCCAATAACCGAAATGAGGCTTACCGGCCTGTAGTTTCCAGCTTCTTCCCTATCACCACTTTTGTGAAGAGGGACCACATCCGCAGATCTCCAATCCCTCGGAACCTCTCCCATCTCCAAAGATTTATTAAACAAATCTTTAAGAGGACCCGCCAGAACCTCTCTGAGCTCCCTCAATATCCTAGGGTGGATCCCATCCGGTCCCATGGCTTTGTCCACCTTTAGCTTTTCAAGTTGTTCATACACACTCTCTTCCGTGAACGGTGCTCTATCCACTTCAATCTCATTTGTACTTTTTGCAGTCCATCGCAGTCCTTCTCCAGGATTTTCTTCTGTGAAAACAGAACAGAAGTATCTATTTAGCATTTTTTATTATTTCAGAATAAAAAATACAAACCAGAAACCAGGAATAGGTTTCATTATTGTCCTTTCTTTATTTTGTAGTTTTATTTTACTGACATTGCTATTCTGTACTTTTTTCTTTTCTTTTCTTTTCTTTTTTAATGCTTTTTCTTGCTTTGGCAATATAAGTACAAATTTACCAATAAGTGTTTTCCGAATGCGAATTTGTGATCTTTATGTACCACTTGAGGGCAGTATATCCTTTATTTTACAGGAATACTGTTTGCAGAGGAGGTTCTGGTTTCCTCTACTTGTCAGATTCATACTAGCTCTTTACTCCTGTCGGAATTCTGTATGACTGTGGAACACAGAATCTGCGCAGAATCAGTGCTCCAAGGCTGGATGGTTGGGGGGAGGGGGGGTGAAGGGAGGGGGCTGTAAAATAAAAAGGTGGATACTGTGTGTGAGGGAGGAAGGGGGCTATCAAGGTGGATGCTATGTGTGGGTGCAAGGAGTGGGCTGGAAAAAATATAGATGTTATGGGTGCTGGGAAAAATATAGATGCTATCCGTGTACGGGGGGCTGTAATACGTCTAGTAGCACTACAGAAATGATAAGTAGTAGTAGTAATATTGGTTAAATTATGACAAACTTGCAGAATTTGCAAATTTTGTACTTAGAATTTGCATTTTTTTGCGCATAGTTTTGATTTTTTTTTGGCACAAAATTCTGTCAGGAGTAGCTCTTATATTAAATCTCTGGGAAGTAATTTTCCTTTCCGATATGAGGAAGAAGGGCAACCTTTGAAAGCTAATCAAGAAATGTATTAAGTTATGTCCAATAAAAAAGGTATCATCTTATTTTCTTGTCCATGTTTTATTTTGTTTGATTTCTATTGATAACCTTTCCAAATGAATGCAGCTAATCCCTTTCTCCCTAAAATTTTAGTTTTACATTTTATTTTTGTCTTTTTCATACTTTTTCACATTTTGTATGTCATGTTAGATGAGGAAAGCAGATGTAGAGTTTTGATTTGCTCTTGTAAAACTTTTATAATCTTAAAAGTTGCTCATTACTGAAATAAAAGCTTTGGAGCTACTTTCATCCATAGCAGAAGGAAATTTTCCCAAGGCAGTCTTGTGCAGAGCAGCTCTTGAATGATATAAGGCCTGCTATGCTTTTCCAGATCTTCTTTCTGGGCCATTGGGGGCCAATGTGGAAAATCTTACATTAGAGCCATGCACTGATGGCTGAGTGCATGGCTTCTAATGAAAATGTAATGCCTAACTTTTGCCCACCAATGCAATAAACAAATTATGAAAAACCTATTTCAAGGCTATAGCAAGATCTCAAGGTGTGGTCACTATTTGGCCATAAAAAGAACCCAGCGCCAACAAAATTTTATAAAGTGTAGTACAAAGCACTGACTCCTCAGTGGTGACTCGTTTAACATGAGCCTCAACTCATAGCTCACCTAACCTCATCATTGGTCAGTATTGAACTTTGAACCAGCACTATTCATATCATATACAACTTGCTTTCCATATCATCAAGCTGATCAATCCATAGACTGGTGGGTTGTGTCCATCTACCAGCAGGTGGAGATAGAGAGCAAACTTTTGCCTCCCTATATGTGGTCATGTGCTGCCGGAAACTCCCCAGTATGTTCTCTATCTCAGCAGGTGGTGGTCACACACAGCAGCAGCTCTGGCTAGGCCTCCAAGCCTAATCCTTAGGTTTTGTTGAGGCCTGGGGTTGAGGGCTCTTTTGAGCAAGTGCAAACCTGGTGGTGCCAGGTCCCTCCTTTTCTCCCCCCTCCCGCTGGCTCCATTTAAAAAAAAAAAAAAAAAAAAATTTTAAACGTCTTTAAAGGCGTTTAATTCGACGTTTCTTTAAACGTTCATTGCAGCTACTCACTGGGACACCAGTTCGTTACAGCTCGGAGCGGCAAGCAGGTAATTTTACCTTTTTATAGCGGGCAGGGGGTTCCCCGATTCTTCTCCTCGTGGCAATGGCGTCGGAGGGCGAGGGCGCAAAGGGTCGCTCCCCGGATCGCTGGAGCGCTTCTAGAGGGGATGCGGGGGTTTTACAACCTGATTCGCCCTTGATGGGTGACAGTTTAGTGACCGATGAATGTCCCGGTCGTTCCTCCGGCGTGGCGGTTTTTTCCCGCCATAAACGCCCATCCCCCACTCCTCGCCTCCGCCATCTTGGCCGGCCACGCGGCTCGGACGGCTTCTTCGTGGGCCGCCCTTGAGGTTGGAGACATTAATGCCATGAACGCCCTTAATTTGGGCGACGGCACAAGCGGCTAAAGTTAAGCGCCGTTCTTCCCGCGCGGCTCCTTCGCGGAGTTTCGCGCCGGACGCCATTTTGGATGCGCAGCATGTCTCTCCCCCGCTATTGCGAGCGCCGGTTGAGAGTGCGTCTAGGGCTGTTGCCCAGGCTGCGGAAGTGCTCAGTCTGGGGGGTTTCTCCCCCGAGTTTGTTTTGCTGCTGCATCAGGCTTTCCTCATGCAAAACGCTGCCCCTGCTCCCTCTTCTGATAAAGAGGTTGAGGTTCCCAGAGGTAAACGCCCTCGGGTTGATTTCCAGGCCTTGGAGGACTTTGTCTCCTCCGATGTAGATGAGGGCAGCGTGTCTGAGGTCTCCCAACGGTCCTTTGCGGATTCCTTGGAGGAGATAGATCCCCGCTCGGATGGAGCGGATGACCCCTCTGCAGCGCGGCTTTTTAGCCCAGAGGATTTGCCCAACCTGTTTTTACAGGCCATGGACACTTTGAAGATTTCCTCTCCGGAGGACGTCTCTCCCTCAGCCCCTGTTGGCTCTGCCATTATGCTGGGGACGAAGCGCCCGCCTAGATCCTTCCACGTGCATGATGCCATGCACACCTTAATTGCGGCTCAATGGGATGTCCCGGAAACGAGCCTTAAAGTGGCTAGGGCTATGTCCCGCCGCTATCCTTTGGCTGTGAGTGAACGTGAGGCCTATCTGTGGCCTACCGTGGATTCTTTAATCACTGCGGTGACTAAGAAAACGGCGTTGCCGGTGGAAGGTGGCACGGCCCTAAAGGACGCCCAAGACAGAAGATTGGAGGCGGCCTTAAGGTCGTCCTTTGAGGCAGCTGCTTTAAGTTTGCAGGCCTCAGTTTGCGGCTCCTATGTGGCCAGGGCGTGCCTGACTATGGTGCAGCGGGCTTCCCCCTCGGATCTTTCCTTGTGGGCTGATTGGCCGGCCCTGGAATCGGGCTTAGCCTATTTGGCAGACTTGCTGTATGATGTCTTGAGAGCCTCAGCTAAAGGCATGGCTCAGACAGTCTCTGCGCGGCGGTGGCTTTGGCTGAAACATTGGTCTGCTGACCACGCCTCTAAATCCCGCCTGGCTAGATTGACTTTTAAAGGCAAGCTGCTCTTTGGGGTCGAGCTGGACAAAATCGTGTCCGATCTCGGCACGTCTAAGGGCAAGAAATTACCAGAGGTCAGGGCTCGGGCTAGTACTCGTCCCGGTATCTCCAGAGGACGGTTGCTGGAAGCCCGTCGGTACCGCCCGGGCAAGTCGGGTTCCTCTGCCCCCTCTTCCTTCAAGAGGAATTTCTCCCCCAAGCAGCATTCCTTTCGCAGAGACCGCCATCCCGGAGGTGCTCCCTCCGGTCCTCCCCCAGGGTCTCGTACCCAATGACGGGGCCTTGGTCCACGCCCCAGTGCAGATTGGAGGACGGCTGTCCTCGTTTCTGGGCGAGTGGACCACTATAACTTCAGACGCGTGGGTGCTGGAAGTCATCAGAGACGGCTACAAGCTAGAGTTCTGCCAACCCTTAAGAGACGGGTTTGTACTCTCTCCCTGCAAGTCTCCGGTCAAGCTGTGGCAGTGCAGCAGACCTTGGACAACCTGATCCGCCTGGGTGCGGTCGTTCCGGTGCCAAAAAATCAGATTGGCAAGGGACGTTACTCCATTTACTTTGTGGTTCCAAAGAAAGGAGGTTCTGTCCGGCCTATCCTCGACCTCAAAGGGGTCAATCGGGCCTGGAAAGTGAGGCACTTTCGCATGGAGACTCTCCGCTCTGTTATAGCGGCAGTGAAGGCAGGAGAGTTCTTGGCTTCCTTGGACATCAAGGAAGCGTACCTGCATATTCCCATCTGGCCTCCTCTCCAACGCTTTCTGCGTTTTTCAGTCCTGAGACGACACTTCCAGTTCAGAGCCCTCCCTTTCGGGTTGGCTACTGCTCCGCGGACCTTTTCCAAAGTAATGGGGGTCTTAGCGGCCTTCCTGCTAAAGGAAGGAGTACAAGTCCATCCTTATCTGGACGACTGGTTGATCCGAGCCCCCTCTTATGCAGAGTGCGGCAAAGCTATGGACCGGGTAGTTGCTCTTGTGAGCTCCCTGGGATGGATCATCAACTGGAAGAAGAGCCAGCTGCGCCCGACTCAGTCCCTGGACGACACCCAAGTGGGCAGAGTGTTCCTGCCAGACAATCGGATTGTCAAGCTTCAGGCTCAGGTGGAGTAGTTCCTAGTAGCCTCTCCTATTCGGGCTTGGGACTACGTGCAGCTGTTGGGCTCTATGACGGCCACAATGGAAGTAGTGCCCTGGGCCAGGGCTCATATGAGACCACTACAGCTATCTCTGCTGCTGCGCTGGACTCCGATGTCGGAGGATTATGCTGTGCGCCTTCCCGTGGACCCAGCAGTGCGCAAGGCGCTGAGCTGGTGGACGCAGACAGACAAGTTGTCTGCAGGATTGCCTCTGGTGACCCCGGAGTGGATTGTCGTCACGACAGACGCCTCTTTGATGGGCTGGGGAGCCCGCTGCTTGGGAAGGACAGCGCAGGGGCTCTAGTCTCCTGCAGAGGCAAGTGGTCTATCAACCTCCTGGAACTCAGAGCCATTCGGTTGGTGTTATTGGAGTTCATCCCGGTACTGGTGTTGTAGCCTGTACGGGTCCTGTCGGACAATGCCACTGCTGTGGCCTATATCAACCGCCAGGGAGGTACCAAGAGCGCCCCTCTAGCCAAGGAGGCTATGAGTCTTTGCCAGTGGGCGGAAGCGAACCTGGAGCAGCTTTCAGCGGCCCACATTGCCGGAGTCATGAATGTCAAGGCGGACTTTCTCAGTCGCCATACCTTGGAGCCCGGAGAGTGGCAACTATCTGCTCAGGCGTTCTTGGACATCACGAAGCGCTGGGGCCAGCCGAGCCTAGATCTGATGGCGTCATCGGCCAATTGCCAAGTGCCGCGCTTTTTCAGCAGAGGACGGGACCCTCGATCCCTGGGAGTAGATGCTCTTCTCCAACAGTGGCCGACACAAGAGCTCCTCTATGTGTTCCCGCCCTGGCCCATGTTGGGCAGGGTGCTAGACCGGGTGGCAAAGCATCCCGGCAGGGTAATCCTGGTGGGTCCGGATTGGCCCAGACGTCCCTGGTATGCGGACTTGATCAGGCTCTCAGTCGACGATCCTCTGCGGCTGTCAGTGGAGCAGGGCCGGTTACATCAGGGTCCCGTGGTGATGGAGGATCCCTCTCCCTTTGGTCTTACGGCCTGGCTATTGAGCGGCAGCGTCTGAGGAAGAAGGGCTTCTCAGACAAGGTCATCGCCACTATGCTGAGAGCGAGGAAACGCTCTACTTCTACTGCTTACGCCAGGGTTTGGCGTATCTTTGCAGCATGGTGTGAAGCAGGCTCACTTTCTCCCTTCACTGCTCCAATTTCTTCAGTGTTGGCGTTCCTGCAAGAAGGTCTGGAGAAAGGCCTGTCGCTCAGTTCCCTTAAAGTCCAGGTAGCGGCTCTGGCTTGCTTCAGGGGCCGCCTGAAGGGTGCTTCCCTGGCTTCGCAGCCAGATGTGGTGCGCTTTCTCAAGGGAGTTAATCACCTGCGCCCTCCTCTGCACTCAGTGGTGCCTGCGTGGAATCTCAACCTGGTGCTAAGAGCATTGCAGAAGCCGCCGTTTGAACCCTTGTCAAGGGCATCTCTGAAAGACCTGACGTTGAAAGCAGTCTTTTTGGTGGCTATCACTTCAGCCAGAAGAGTTTCCGAGCTCCAGGCGCTCTCATGTCGAGAGCCTTTTCTACAGTTCACTGAGGCAGGAGTGACTATTCGCACAGTGCCTTCCTTTCTGCCCAAGATTGTTTCTCGCTTCCATGTGAATCAGCAGCTCTGTCTCCCTTCCTTTCGTAGGGAGGACTACCCAGAGGAGTACTCTGCTCTTAAATATCTGGATGTGAGACGAGTCATCATCAGATACTTGGAAGTGACCAATGATTTCCGGAAATCGGATCATCTGTTTGTCCTGTATGCAGGTCCTCGTAGGGGTCTGCAGGCTGCTAAGCCTACAGTGGCAAGATGGGTCAAGGAAGCCATTGCAGCGGCTTATGTGGCCGCGGGGAAGGTGCCGCCTATCCAGCTGAAGGCTCACTCCACAAGAGCTCAGGCGGCCTCGATGGCAGAGGCCGGTTCCGTCTCCTTGGAAGAGATATGCAAGGCGGCAACTTGGGCTTCGGCCCATACATTCTCCAAGCATTACCGCTTGACTGTGGCTGCTCGGGCGGAGGCCCGGTTTGGAGCTTCAGTGTTGCGGTCAGGGATTTCTATGTCCCGCCCTGGGTGAGTACTGCTTCGGTACATCCCACCAGTCTATGGATTGATCAGCTTGATGATATGGAAGGTAAAATTATGTATAATCATACCTGATAATTTTCTTTCCATTAATCATAGCTGATCAATCCATAGCCCCTCCCAGATATCTGTACTGTTTTTATTCTGGTTGCATTTCAGGTTCAAGTTCAGTCTTCAGTTACTTCAGAAAGACTTCGTGTTCAAGTTTTTTCACTTGGATTCTTCAAGAGTTAAGACGAGTTTGTGTTACAGTGAGCTGCTGCATTCCTCTCCCCTCCGTTTTACGGGGCTGGATTGAGACTTAAAATTCTGCCGGCACTCCCTCCCGCTTCGTGCGGCTGTAGGGCAGTTTTGTACCCCTCCCGCTTCGGCGGTGTTAGGGTCAGTCAGCTCCTCCCGCGGTTGCGGTTGCAGGATAAGCCAGATCCCCCCGCATCGGCGGGTGTGGTGTCCCTCCCCCGCTCCGCGGGGATGAGCTGGACGGATTCCCCTCCCCCACTTGTGTGGGGATGAGCTGGGTTAATTCCCCTCCCCCGTTTCGGCGGTGGTGAGCTGGGCAGAGTGTCCCTTCGTGGGTGTAATTCTCTAAGTGCTGAGTCCTGCGGATGGAGCTTTGATATCGACATACTGAGGAGTTTCCGGCAGCACATGACCACATATAGGGAGGCAAAAGTTTGCTCTCTATCTCCACCTGCTGGTAGATGGACACAACCCACCAGTCTATGGATTGATCAGCTATGATTAATGGAAAGAAAATTATCAGGTATGATTATACATAATTTTTCCCTTATTTCATATTTTATATGTTATACCCTTTAAAATTTTAGGAGCACTTAACTAAAGTCACAGAGTGACTGACATGGGCCATGTTTCGCTACTGCATCAGGGACAGTCCTGTAACAAATAGCAACAATAATACAACTGTATAAATATAGCACAAGCATTAAAAAAAAGACTATATAGAAAATAATCCCACTATACTTACAAAACAACTGTGCTCGCACTAGCTAGACTCTTCACAAAATGAAACACAGAGAATAATGTCAGTTTAAAGGAACCAGCTGACCCATCCCATCAATCCATGCATCACAATAATGAATTCCACTCAAGCTCCAAATTCAAGCCTGCTGGTGACACGCTATTCAGCGTGAAGATCAACCTTTATAACTCAAAAGCCTGTCGATATCCCCACCTTCCATCCTATCACAGGTTTATCAATCACATACCACTGGATGTCCTCCCATGAATGGCCCTTTTGAATCCAGTGAGCATAGTGCACGAGGTGGCGGTGTCCCCTGGGAAACAGTGATCATAACATGATCAAGTTTGAGCTACTATCTGGGATAAACCTGCAAATGAAATCTACTGTAGCTGCATTTAATTTTCGAAAGGGCAACTATAATAAAATTAGGAAAATGATTAAAAAGATGCTAAAACGATCGGCTGCTAAGGTTAGGACACTAAATCAGGTGTGGACGTTATTCAAAAATACCATCTTGGAAGCGCAGACCAGATGCATTCCACGTATTTGCAAAGGTTGAAAGAAGAGAAGACAGCCAACATGGTTAAAAGGTGAAGTAAAAGATGCCATTACAACCAAAAGATTGACCTTCAAGGAATGGAAAAAGGACCCAAATGAAGAAAATAAGAAGCAACTTAAGCACTGGCAAGTCAGATGCAAAACATTAATAAAGAAGGCTAAAAGAGAATATGCTAGACATGGCTCACCATTCCTTTCCAATGGTCTGCAAACCCTAATGCCAGCTCTGAGCTGGCATAGGGTTTGCCGCAGACAGCACATCAGTGTTTCTCCGAGGACAAGCAGGCTGCTTGTTCTCACTGATGGGTGACGTCCACGGCACCCACTCCAATCGGAATCTTCACTAGCAAAGACGTTTGCTAGTCCTCGCGCGCCGATGCACACCGCGCATGCGCGGTCGTCTTCCTGCACAAAACCGGCTCGTGTTCGTCAGTCTTCTTTTGTCCGCGCTCGGGACGGTCGTGTTTTTGCCACCGTTTCGTGCCCCTAAGAGGACCCTCGCGCGTCTTTCGTGTTTTTCAAAGAAAAAAAAGAGAGAGAGAACCTTTTTCCCGTATTTCTAGCTTTTTCCCAGCGTAAGTTTTCTTTCGCTTTCGGGAGCAGCCTTGTTGGCCGCTCGCACGGGTTTTTTCCCCCTTTTGTCTCGGTGCCTCGTGTCATCATCGCGAATTTTGATTTCGCCGGCACGATTTTTCCGCCCATGACATCGAAGCCTTCCAGCGGCTTCAAAAAGTGCACCCAGTGCGCCTGGGTAATCTCACTCACTGATAGGCACACCTCGTGTCTTCAGTGTCTGGGGGCTGGGCACCGCCCGCAGGCCTGTAGTCTTTGTGCTCTTTTGCAAAAGAGGACTCGGGTAGCAAGATTGGCCCAGTGGAACGTTCTGTTCTCCGGCGCTTCGACGGCATCGGCATCGAGAGATTCGTCGGGTGCATCGGCGTCGGCAGCACCGAAGTCTTCGGAGACCACATCGACGGGGGAAGAATGTTGGCAAGACAATTGACTGGTTCAGATAGAACTCCGACACCACCTTTGGCAAGAACTTAGGGTAAGTGCGGAGGACTACTCTATTATGATGAAATTTGGTATAAGGAGCATGAGCTACTAGGGCTTGAAGCTCACTGACTCTACGAGCTAAAGTTACTGCCACCAAGAAAATGTCCTTCCAGGTCAAGTACTTCAGATGGCATGAATTCAGTGGCTCAAAAGGAGGTTTCATCAGCTGGGTGAGAACGACATTGAGATCCCATGACACTATAGGAGGTTTGACGGGGGGCTTTGACAGAAGCAAACCTCTCATAAAGCGAACAACTAAAGGCTGTCCCGAGATCGGCTTACCTTCCACACGGTAATGGTATGCACTGATTGCGCTAAGGTGAACCCTTACAGAGTTGGTCTTGAGACCAGACTCAGACAAGTGCAGAAGGTAGTCAAGCAGGGTCTGTGTAGGACAAGAGCGAGGATCTAAGGCCTTGCTGTCACACCAGACGGCAAACCTACTCCATAAAAAGAAGTAACTCCTCTTAGTGGAATTTTTCCTGGAAGCAAGCAAGACACGGGAGACACCCTCCGACAGACCCAAAGAGACAAAGTCTACGCTCTCAACATCCAGGCCGTGAGAGCCAGAGACTGGAGGTTGGGATGCAGAAGCGCCCCTTCGTTCTGGGTGATGAGGGTCGGAAAACACTCCAATCTCCACGGTTCTTCGGAGGACAACTCCAGAAGAAGAGTGAACCAGATCTGACGCGGCCAAAAAGGAGCAATCAGAATCATGGTGCCTCGGTCTTGCTTGAGTTTCAACAAAGTCTTCCCCACCAGAGGTATGGGAGGATGAGCATACAGCAGGCCTTCCCCCCAATCTAGGAGGAAGGCATCCGATGCCAGTCTGCCGTGGGCCTGAAGTCTGGAACAGAACTGAGGGACCTTGTGGTTGGCTCGAGATACGAAGAGATCTACCAAGGGGGTGCCCCACACTTGGAAGATCCGGCGCACTACTCTGGAGTTGAGCGACCACTCGTGAGGTTGCATAATCCTGCTCAACATGTCGGCCAGACTGTTGTTTACGCCTGCCAGATATGTGGCTTGGAGAAACATGCCGTAACGGCGAGCCCACAGCCACATGCTGACGGCTTCCTGACACAGGGGGCGAGATCTGGTGCCCCCCTGCTTGTTGATGTAATACATGGCAACCTGGTTGTCTGTCTGAATTTGGATAATTTGGTGGGACAGCCGATCTCTGAAAGCCTTCAGAGCGTTCCAGACCGCTCGCAACTCCAGGAGATTGATCTGTAGACCTTGTTCCTGGAGGGACCAGCTTCCTTGTGTCCATCAACCAGCAGAAGGAGATAGAGAGCATACTTTTTTCAGTGCCTCATACCAGCTTGCTCCACTGCCTCTCTTCAGTATTTGAAGCTTCCAAAGCAGTATGGCAAACCGCAATGGGAATAACATGAGCTTTCCTCACAGCGAACGATGGCCCTACAACAAAGGGCATTAACTCAGAATGGAGGGAATGAAACATCCTCCCGGAGGGCATAAACTCATCCTCCACTGAGACAGAACTAGAGGGAATAAACTCATCCTCCCGGAGGGAATAAACTCATCCTCCAAAACATGAAACTGGAGGGAATTAAGTCATCCTCCTTTAATTGAACAAGATTCCTGAAGACTGTTTTCCGACTTTCTCCCAAGGACGGAATCTCCAGGAAACACGAACAGAACCTGAAATAGATTTACAGCAGATAGCATCAGACAGGGAGGGATCATGGCTGCATCTGCTATGGCTAAAGGAAAGAAAATTATCACGGTAAGAACCTAATTTTCCCTTCCTTGTCATCAAGCAGATGCAGCCATTACAGATGGGATGTATCAAAGCAATCCCTAGATAGGATGGGAACAAGCCACACCACGCGCCAGCACTTGCGCTCCAAAATGTGCGTCCCTCCTGGCAGCCACATCCAACCTGTAATGTCGGGCAAAAGAGAGCTTAGAAGCCCATGTTGCTGCACTACAAATCTCTTGAAGACTCCTAAAAAAATCCACACTGGACCATCAATACTCACCAGAAACTATTACAAAATTAATCAAATTCATTTTAACTCACAACTACTTCCGCTTTAACAATGATATCTATCTGCAAATAATGGGCACTGCGATGGGCACCAGGACAGCACCCCAATATGCCAACCTTTTTATGGCTGATCTGGAAGAGACATTTCTGAATACACACCAGACCAAACCTCTAAAATACTACCAGTACATCGATGACATTTTTATGATTTGGACGGAGGGTGAAGAAACTCTGAAACAATTTTATTCTGCCTTCAATACATACCATCCTACAATCAGACTCAAAATTGACTACTCCCCAGAAAAAGTCAATTTTTTGGACACCACGGTCTCAATCAGTGATGGCTGTATACAAACATCTATATACAAGAAACCCACAGACAGATGCAGCTACCTCACAACTCCAACTTCCATCCTTCACATACAAAAAGATCCATCATTTACAGCCAAGCCACAAGATACCACCGTATCTGCTCTGACCCAGGGGACAGAGACAGACACCTTAAAAGCCTGACTGCATCCTTCAAACAGAAAGGCTACAACCCCAAAATAATCTCCAAGAATATTGCCTCCTCCCTCAAAACACCCAGGGAGAATCTGCTACAGTACAAGGAGAAAAAATCCACAGACAGAATCCCCCTTGTAGTGACATACAATCCAGAGCTGGAAAAACTGAGGAAAATCATAAGAGATCTACAACCTATACTCCAGGAGGATGAATTACTGAAAGAGATATACCCATCCCCACCAGTACTGGCCTTCCGACAGCCACCCAACTTAAAACACAAGCTAATCAGAAGTAAACTTCCATCACAGACTGAAAAGGAACAGAAGGGCACACGTCCCTGTAATTTATCCAGTTGCAAACTATGCCAAAATATTTCACAGGACCCCACAGTTATCCACAAAGGAAAGATAGTCAACATAAAGGGATCTTTCACTTGCTCATCTTCCAATGTGGTATATATCATTCAGTGTAAAAAATGTTCTCCGAGGACAAGCAGGCTGCTTGTTCTCACTGATGGGTGACGTCCACGGCAGCCCCTCCAATCGGAAACTTCACTAGCAAAGGCCTTTGCTAGTCCTCGCGCGCCCATGCGCACTGCGCATGCACGGCCGTCTTCCCGCCCGAACCGGCTCGTGTTCGTCAGTCTTCTTTTGTCCGCGCTCGGTACGGTCGTGTTTTCGCCGTGTCGGGCCCCGCAAAGTTGACCTCGCGCGTTCGCCGTGTTCAACAACAACAAAAAAAAAAAACATTCTGTGTGGAAAAAGACTCTTTGGTCTTTTTTCCCCCCGCTATTTTCAGCTTTTTCGCCCCGGTAAGTTTTCTTTCGTCGTCGGGGTAGGCCGCTTTTAGGCCTCGGGTCGAAGTTTTCTTCCCCTTGTTTTTTCGGTGCCTTTTCCGCCATTTCGACTTTTGATCTCGCCGGCGTGATTTTTCCGCCCATGACATCGAAGTCTCCCAGCGGCTTTAAGAAGTGCACCCAGTGCGCCCGGGTCATCTCACTCACTGACAGGCACGCTTCGTGTCTTCAGTGCTTGGGGGCTGGGCACCGCCCGCAGGCCTGTAGTCTGTGTTCCCTTTTGCAAAAGCGGACTCAGGTAGCGAGATTGGCCCAGTGGAACGTTTTGTTCTCGGGCTCTTCGTCGGCATCGGCACCGGAGGTATCGAGTGCATCGACGTCTTCAGCGTCCAGAGCTTCATCCTCGGCCGCCAGTGCATCGAGGCATCGGCCCTCTGCATCGGCGCTGAGACATCGGACAGCTGCATCAACGTCGGTGGTACCGGGACCTCGTCGGCTGATGTCGTCGGACGGTGGTGCTTCGTCTGGAGTGCAGGTGAGGGCTGTCCATTCCCCTGCTGGTGGCGGTGAGCCTTCGGGTGGGCCTCCCCCTACCCTGAGGGCTCCTGCGGTACAGCCCCCCCGAGACCGACCTCCTTCGGCCTCGGCCCCGAGGAAGCAACGGCTGGATTCTACGTCCTCCTCGTCGGTGCCGGGGAGCTCCGGTGACATGCTTCGGAAGAAGTCGAAGAAGCATCGTCATCGGTCTCCTTCCCGTGTCGGCACCGAGAGCTCTGGGTCGCCGAGGGAGTCGGCACCCAGCAGGCATCGGCACCGAGAGGACCGCTCACCCTCTGTTCAGGAGGTGTCGATGCGCTCCACTCTGGACAGCCCGGAACAGCCTCCACGCCCGGAACAGGTTCTGACGTCGACGCCTGCATCGACCTCCATGCCTTTCTCTGCAGCCGCTCTGAACGAGAACCTCCGGGCCGTTCTCCCAGAGATTCTGGGAGAGCTGTTGCGCCCTAATCCTCCGGTACCGGCGGTGCTTGCGCCACCGGTACCGTCGAGCGTGGCGCCAGCTGGCCCATCGCCCGAGGGTGAGGTCTCCGGCGTCGGTGCCGCGTGCCGGGTACCGGCTGCCGCCGCCTCCCAGGAAGGCTCCCCGACTACGTCGGCGGAGGGAGCTTCGCCGATGCGGGCGGAGGGAGTCTACCTCTCGACGCCCCATCGTGGACGTGGCTCCACAGAGTCGAGTCGGGCGAGGTTGCAGACACAGGTCCGTGAACTTGTGTCTGACACCGAGGGTGAGGCCTCGTGGGAAGAGGAAGAAGACCCCAGATATTTCTCTGACGAGGAGTCTGAAGGTCTTCCTTCCGATCCCACTCCTGAGAGACAGCTTTCTCCTCCCGAGAGTCTGTCTTTTGCTTCCTTTGTCCGGGAGATGTCTACGGCCATCCCCTTCCCGGTGGTTGTGGAGGACGAGCCCAGGGCTGAAATGTTTGAGCTCCTGGACTATCCTTCTCCACCTAAGGAAGCGTCCACTGTACCCATGCACCATGTCCTAAAAAAGACATTGCTGGCGAACTGGACCAAGCCTCTAACTAATCCCCACATTCCCAAGAAGATCGAGTCCCAGTACCGGATCCATGGGGACCCAGAGCTGATGCGCACTCAGTTGCCTCATGACTCTGGAGTTGTGGATTTGGCCCTAAAGAAGGCTAAGAGTTCTAGAGAGCATGCTTCGGCGCCCCCGGGCAAAGACTCTAGAACCTTAGACTCCTTTGGGAAGAAGGCCTACCATTCCTCTATGCTCGTGGCCAAAATTCAGTCCTACCAGCTCTACACGAGCATACACATGCGGAACAATGTGCGGCAGTTGGCGGGCTTGGTTGATGCGCTTCCCCTGAGCAAGCCAAGCCTTTTCAGGAGGTGGTCAGGCAGCTGAAGGCGTGCAGAAAATTCCTGGCCAGAGGGGTGTATGACACCTTTGATGTTGCGTCCAGAGCCGCTGCTCAAGGTGTGGTGATGCGCAGGCTCTCATGGCTGCGTGCCTCCGACCTGGAGAATAGAATCCAGCAGCGGATTGCGGACTCGCCTTGCCGTGCGGATAATATTTTTGGAGAGAAAGTCGAACAGGTGGTAGAGCAGCTCCACCAGCGGGACACCGCATTCGACAAGTTCTCCCGCCGGCAGCCTTCAGCCTCTACCTCTACAGGTAGAAGATTTTTTGGGGGCAGGAAGACTGCTCCCTACTCTTCCGGCAAGCGTAGGTACAATCCTCCTTCTCGACAGCCTGCGGCCCAGGCTAAGCCCCAGCGCGCTCGCTCTCGTCAGCAGCGTGCGCCTCAGCAAGGCCCCTCGGCTCCCCAGCAAAAGCAAGGGACGAGCTTTTGACTGGCTTCAGCAGAGCATAGCCGACATCCAAGTGTCAGTGCCGGGCGACCTGCCAGTCGGAGGGAGGTTGAAAGCTTTTCACCAAAGGTGGCCTCTCATAACCTCCGATCAGTGGGTTCTCCAAATAGTCCGGCAAGGATACACCCACAATTTGGCCTCAAAACCTCCAAATTGTCCACCGGGAGCTCAATCCTACAGCTTCCAACACAAGCAGGTACTTGCAGAGGAACTCTCCGCCCTTCTCAGCGCCAATGCGGTCGAGCCCGTGCCATCCGGGCAAGAAGGGCTGGGATTCTATTCCAGGTACTTCCTTGTGGAAAGAAAACAGGGGGGATGCGTCCCATCCTAGACCTAAGGGCCCTGAACAAATATCTGGTCAAAGAAAAGTTCAGGATGCTTTCCCTGGGCACCCTTCTCCCCATGATTCAGCAAAACGATTGGCTATGCTCTCTGGACTTGAAGGATGCCTACACGCACATCCCGATACTGCCAGCTCACAGACAGTATCTGCGATTTCAGCTGGGCACACGTCACTTCCAGTACTGTGTGCTACCCTTTGGGCTCGCCTCTGCGCCCAGAGTGTTCACGAAGTGCTTGGCTGTAGTAGCAGTGGCACTTCGCAGACTGGGGGTACACGTGTTCCCATATCTCGACGATTGGCTGGTGAAGAACACATCCGAGGCAGGAGCCCTGCAGTCCATGCAGATGACTATTCGCCTCCTGGAGCTACTGGGGTTTGTGATAAATTATCCAAAGTCCCACCTTCTCCCAGTGCAGAAACTCGAATTCATAGGAGCTCTGCTGGATTCTCGGACGGCTCGTGCCTATCTCCCAGAGACGAGAGCCAACAACTTGTTGTCCCTCGTCTCGCGGGTGCGAGCGTCCCAGCAGATCACAGCTCGGCAGATGTTGAGATTGCTAGGCCACATGGCCTCCACATTTAATGTGACTCCCATGGCCCGCCTTCACATGAGATCTGCTCAATGGACCCTAGCTTCCCAGTGGTTTCAGGCTGCTGGGGATCTAGAAGACGTGATCCACCTGTCCACGAGTTTTCTCGAATCCCTGTATTGGTGGACGATTTGGTCCAATCTGACTCTGGGACGTTCCTTCCAAATTCCTCAGCCTCAAAAAGTGCTGACCACGGATGCGTCTCTCCTGGGGTGGGGAGCTCATGTCGAGGGGCTTCACACCCAAGGAAGCTGGTCCCTCCAGGAACGCGATCTGCAGATCAATCTTCTGGAGTTACGAGCGATCTGGAACGCTCTGAAGGCTTTCAGAGATCGGCTGTCCCACCAAATTATCCAAATTCAGACAGACAACCAGGTTGCCATGTACTACGTCAACAAGCAGGGGGGCACCGGATCTCGCCCCCTGTGTCAGGAAGCCGTCAGCATGTGGCTCTGGGCTCGCCGTCATGGCATGGTGCTCCAAGCCACATATCTGGCAGGCGTAAACAACAGTCTGGCCGACAGGTTGAGCAGGATTATGCAACCTCACGAGTGGTCGCTCAATTCCCGCGTAGTGCGACAGATCTTCCAGGTGTGGGCACCCCCTTGGTAGACCTCTTCGCATCTCGAGCCAACCACAAAGTCCCTCAGTTCTGTTCCAGGCTTCAGGCCCACGGCAGACTGGCATCGGATGCCTTCCTCCTGGACTGGGGGGAGGGTCTGCTGTATGCTTATCCTCCCATACCTCTGGTGGGGAAGACTTTGTTGAAACTCAAGCAAGACCGAGGCACCATGATTCTGATTGCTCCTTTTTGGCCGCGTCAGATCTGGTTCCCTCTTCTGGAGTTGTCCTACGAAGAACCGTGGAGATTGGAGTGTTTTCCGACCCTCATCACGCAGGACGAAGGGGCGCTTCTGCATCCCAACCTCCGGTCCCTGGCTCTCACGGCCTGGATGTTGAGAGCGTAGACTTTGCCTCTTTGGGTCTGTCAGAGGGTGTCTCCCGTATCTTGCTTGCTTCCAGGAAAGATTCCACCAAGAGGATTTACTTCTTTCTGTGGAGGAGGTTTGCTGTCTGGTGTGACAGCAAGGCCCTAGATCCTCGCTCTTGTCCTACACAGACCCTGCTTGAATACCTTCTGCACTTGTCTGAGTCTGGTCTCAAGACCAACTCTGTAAGGGTTCACCTTAGTGCAATCAGTGCATACCATTACCGTGTGGAAGGTAAGCCGATCTCAGGACAGCCTTTAGTTGTTCGCTTCATGAGAGGTTTGCTTTTGTCAAAGCCCCCTGTCAAGCCTCCTACAGTGTCATGGGATCTCAATGTCGTTCTCACCCAGCTGATGAAACCTCCTTTTGAGCCACTGAATTCCTGCCAACTGAAGTACTTGACCTGGAAGGTCATTTTCTTGGTGGCAGTTACTTCAGCTCGTAGAGTCAGTGAGCTTCAGGCCCTGGTAGCCCAGGCCCCTTACACCAAATTTCATCATAACAGAGTAGTCCTCCGCACTCACCCTAAGTTCTTGCCAAAGGTTGTGTCGGAGTTCCATCTGAACCAGTCAATTGTCTTGCCAACATTCTTTCCCCGTCCTCATTCCTGCCCTGCTGAACGTCAGCTGCACACATTGGACTGCAAGAGGAGCATTGGCCTTCTATCTGGAGCGGACACAGCCCAACAGACAGTCCGCCCAATTGTTTGTTTCTTTTGATCCCGATAGGAGGGGAGTGGCTGTGGGGAAACGCACCATATCCAATTGGCTAGCAGATTGCATTTCCTTCACTTATGCCCAGGCTGGGCTGGCTCTTGAGGGTCATGTCACGGCTCATAATGTTAGAGCCATGGCTGCGTCGGTAGCCCACTTGAAGTCAGCCTCTATTGAAGAAATTTGCAAAGCTGCGACGTGGTCATCTGTCCACACATTCACATCTCATTACTGCCTGCAGCAGGATACCCGACGCGACAGTCGGTTCGGGCAGTCAGTTCTTCAGAACCTGTTTGGGCTTTAGGATCCAACTCCACCCCCCGAGGGCCCTGTTTGTTCTGTTCCAGGCTGCACTCTCAGTTAGTTGGTAAATTTTTTAGGTCAATCTCAGTTATGTCCTCGCCGTTGCGAGGCCCAATTGACCATGGTTGTTGTTTTGAGTGAGCCTGAGGGCTAGGGATACCCCATCAGTGAGAACAAGCAGCCTGCTTGTCCTCGTAGAAAGCGAATGCTACATACCTGTAGAAGGTATTCTCCGAGGACAGCAGGCAGATTGTTCTCACAAACCCGCCCGCCTCACCTTTGGAGTTGTGTCTTCCCTTGTCTTTGTCTTGCTACATACAGGACTGACGAACACGTGCCGGTTCGGGCTGGAAGACGGCCGCGCATGCGCGGTGCGCATGGGCGCACGAGGACTAGCAAAGGCCTTTGCTAGTGAAGTTTCCGATTGGAGGGGCTGCCGTGGACGTCACCCATCAGTGAGAACAATCAGCTTGCTGTCCTCGGAGAATACCTTCTACAGGTATGTAGCATTCGCTTAACGAAGGATGCTATATTGGAGAAACAGGCCAGATGCTTAAGACAAGATTCAATTTACATAGACATCACATGAACAATACAGCCAGTAGGGCCCCCACCCCGGTGGGACAGCACTTCACAGAACCAGGACACTGTACCAGTGATTTCACAGTGAGAATACTGAAAGGTAACTTTAAACCATACAAGAACGTAAGACCTTTGAAGTCAGAATGATTGAATATTTTAACACCCAACAGAAAGGACTTAACAAGGATCTGGGGTTCCTAGCCCATTATAAACCATAAAGCTGTATGTCTCTGTTGATCACCCTCCCCTCACCTATCCACACCCATCCTGTTAGAATATCAATGATATGCTTTGATGTCCCCATGCATACCTCCGACCCACCCCCATCCTCCCACCCTGTCAGACTGTCATAGTAATGCTTGAATGTTTTCACTTATATACACTGTCAGCTAGCACATTTGCTTATTTCCGATCTGACGAAGAAGGTCAACCTTCGAAAGCTAATCAAGAAATGTGTTAAGTTATGTCCAATAAAAAAGGTATCATCTTATTTTCTTTTCCATGTTTTATTTTGTTTGATTTCTATTGATAGCCCAAGAAGAGGAAATTCCTCTAGTGGAATGCGCCTTAAAGGCATCAGGCGGAGGCCGGCCGGCAAGCAAATAAGCTGAAAAGATAGATTCTTTAAGCCCAGCGGGTAATAGTGGCTTTAGACACTGGAGACCCTCTGCAGCAGAGTCCTGCGCACATCCAACAGGTGCAATTGCCCAAAAGATTCTGGAAACTCTTCCTCGACAAAGGAGGGCAAGAAAATAGGTTGGTTTAGGTGAAACGCTGAAACCACCTTAGGCAAGAAGGAAGGCACGGTTCGAACCGTGACCCCCGGACTCTGAAAACTGCAGAAAAAGGTCTCTACAGGACAGCGCCTGGAGCTCTGACACCCGTCTCGCCGAAGTAATGGCCACTAACAAGACGGCCTTCAGTGTCAAATCTTTCTCTGAAGCACGCCGAAGCGGTTCAAAGGGAACACCCTGAAGGGCCTTCAGCACTAGCCCCAGGTTCCAAGCTGGACAAGGTGCACGCAACGGGAGGACGGAGCCGAAGCACCCCTCTAAGAAACCGTTCCACATCGGATGAGCAGCTAAAGACACGCCTTCAACCTTGCCACGCAGGGAGGCCAACGCTGCCACTTGCACCCGCAGGGAATTATAGGCCAAGCCTTTTTGTACACCATCCTGCAAAAAGTTCAGAATCGGCGAGACAGGAGTCCGCAGGGGTGTGATCTCTCTGGATGCACACCAGACTTCAAACTGGCGCCAAATTCTGGCATAAGCCACGGAAGTGGAACGCTTGTGGGCTTGCAGGAGAGTGGTAATTACTTTATTGGAATAGCCTCTGCCTCTCAATTGCGCCCTCTCAATCGCCAGGCCATAAGACCAAATTGGCCGGCGTCCTCCATGGTCACCGGACCCTGTGACAACAAGTTGGGAACCAGAGGTAACTGAAGGGGATCCTCTACGAGCATCTGTCGGAGGTCTGCATACCAAGGCCTCCTGGGCCAATCCGGGGCGACGAGAACCACTTCTCCTGGATGCAGCCAAATCCGCAGGAGCACTCGCCCTATCAAGGGCCACGGAGGGAACACATACAGTAGGCCCGGAGGCCAGGGTTGAGCCAAAGCATCCAACCCCGCCGCGCGAGGATCTCTCTGTCTGCTGAAGAAGCACGGGACTTTGGCATTGGTGCTTATCGCCATTAGATCCATCACGGGCTTGCCCCATTTGTACTTCCTTCTCTAATCCCTTATACATCTCCTGCTTACTACCGATTGTACCTAAGATCCTGTCATGATTATGTCATAACAACACTCTGTAAGCCACATTGAGCCTGCAAATAGGTGGGATAATGTGGGTACAAATGCAATAAATAATAATAATTTGGCACATATCTGCAGGAACACTTCGTCTGCAAGTTCCCACTCCGCTGGATCGATCTGATGCCTGCTTAGATAATCGGCTTGCACGTTGCTCTGTTCCAGGCTACACTCTCAGTTAGTTGAATAAGATGTTAGGTCAATCTCAGTTATGTCCTCGCGTTGCGAGGCCCAATTGACCATGTTTGTTGTTTTGAGTGAGCCTGGGGGCTAGGGATACCCCATCAGTGAGAACAAGCAGCCTGCTTGTCCTCGGAAAAGCGAATGCTACATACCTGTAGAAGGTATTCTCCGAGGACAAGCAGGTGCTTGTTCTCACTGATGGGTGACGTCCACGGCACCCCCTCCAATTGGAATCTCACTAGCAAAGATGTTTGCTAGTCCTCGCGCGCTGATGCGCACCGCGCATGCGCAGTTGTCTTTCTGCCCGAACCGGCTCGTGTTCGTCAGTCTTCTTTTGTCCGCACTCGGGACGGTCGTGTTTTTGCCGCCGTTTCGTGCCCTCAGAGGACCCTCACGCGTCTTTCATGTTTTTCAAAAAAAAAAAAGAGAGACAATCTTTTTCCTGTATTTCTAGCTTTTTCCCAGCGTAAGTTTTCTTTCGCTTTCGGGAGCGGCCTTGTTGGCCGCCCGCCACGGGTTTTTTTTCCCCCTTTTATCTCGGTGCCTCGTGTCATCATCGCGAATTTTGATTTCGCCGGCGCGATTTTTCCGCCCATGACATCGAAGCCTTCCAGCGGCTTCAAGAAGTGCACCCAGTGCGCCCGGGTAATCTCGCTCACTGATAGGCACGCCTCGTGTCTTCAGTGTCTGGGGGCTGGGCACCGCCCGCAGGCCTGTAGTCTTTGTGCTCTTTTGCAAAAGAGGACTCGGGTAGCGAGATTGGCCCAGTGGACCGTTCTGTTCTCCGGCGCTTCGACGGCATCGGCATCGAGAGATTTGTCGGGTGCATCGGCGTCGGCAGCACCGAAGTCTTCGGAGACCGAATCAACATCGACTGCATCGAGGCGTCCTCCTCCTGCATTGTCGGTACCGAGGCTTCGGAAGAGTGCCTGAGCTGGCAAAGGGTTTGCCGCAGGACAGCACATCAGTATTTGGCACGCTGCTCGCTGATCATTAGGGAGGAATATGTTTACTATGCATTTGCCTGATGCTTGCGCCAAAAGCCATGTTTTGCATGTATTTGCATGCTAGTTGCATTCAGAACATAGTAACATAGTAGATGACGGCAGAAAAAGACCTGCACGGTCCACCCAGTCTGCCCAACAAGATAAACTCACATGTGCCATTTTTTGTGTATACCTTACCTTGATTGTACCTGTCTTTTTCAGGGCACAGACCATATAGTCTGCCCAGCACTATCCCCACCTCTCAACCACCAGCCCTGCCTCCCACCACCGGCTAAGCTTCTGAGGATCCCTTCCTTCTGAGGAGGATTCCTTTATGTTTATCCCACGCATGTTTGAATTCCGTTACCGTTTTCCTCTCCACAACCTCCCGCGGGAGGGCATTCCAAGCATCCACCACTCTCTCCGTGAAAAAATACTTCCCGACATTTTTCTTGAGTTTCCCCCCTTCAATCTCATTTCATGTCCTCTAGTTCTACCGCCTTCCCCTCTGCGGAAAGGTTCATTTGCAGATTAATACCTTTCAAATATTTGAACGTCTGTATCATATCACCCCTGTTTCTCCTTTCCTCCAGGGTATACATGTTCAGGTCAACAAGTCTCTCCTCATACGTCTTGTTAAGCAAATCCCATACCATTCTCGTAGCTTTTCTTTGCACCGCTTCCATTTTTTTAACATCCTTCACAAGATACGGCCTCCAAAACTGAACACAATACTCCAGGTGGGGCCTCACCAGCGTCTTATACATGGGTATTAACCTCTTTTCTTCTGTTGGTCACACTTCTCTCTATACAGCCCTAGCAATCTTCTAGCTACGGCCACTGCCTTGTCACACTGTTTCATCGCCTTCAGGTCCCCAGATACTATCACCCCAAGATCCCTCTCCCTGTCTGTACCTATCAGACTCTCACCGCCTAACACATATGTCTCCCGTGGATTTCTACTCCCTAAGTGCATCACTTTGCATTTCTTCGCATTGAATTTTAATTGCCAAAAGTTAGACCATTCTTCTAGCTTCCGCAGATCTTTTTTCATGCTTTCCACTCCCTCTAGGGTGTCCACTCTGTTGCAAATTTATTTTATTTTATTTATTTTGTTACATTTGTACCTTGCGCTTTCCCACTCATGGCAGGATCTTGGTGTCATCCGCCAAAAGGCAAACTTTACCCTTGTAAGCCTTCGGCAATATCACTCACAAATATATGAATAGAATTGGCCCCAGCACCAATCCCTGAGGCACTCCACTACTCACCTTTCTCTCCTCTGAGCGAACTCCATTTACCACCACCCTCTGGCGTCTGCCCGTCAACCAGTTCCTAATCCAGTCACCACTTCGTGTCCTATCTTCAGCCCTCTAGTTATCAAGAGCCTCCTGTGGGGAAACCGTGTCAAAAGCTTTGCTGAAATCTAAGTAGATTACGTCCATAGCACGTCCTTTTTAATTCTCCGGTCACCCAGTCAAAGAATTCAATGAGATTCGTTGGCACGATTTCTCTTTGGTAAACCATGTTTTCCTGGATCTTGCAACTTATTTGCTTCCAGGAAATTCACTATCCTTTCCTTAGCATGGCTTCCATTACTTTTCCAATAATTGAAGTGAGGCTTACCGGCCTGTAGTTTCCAGCTTCTTCCCTATCACCCACTTTTGTGAAGAGGGACCACCTCCGCCGTTCTCCAATCCCATGGAACTTCTCCCATCTCCAAGATGTATTAAATATATCTTTAACAGGACCCGCCAGAACCTCTCTGAGCTCCCTCAATATCCTGGTGTGGATCCCATCCAGTCCACCTGCTTGTCCACCTTTAGATTTTTAAGTTGTTCATACACACCCGCAAGTACGTTGTTTCATACACTCAGGGGCTGTGATCATGGGGCGGTAGCAAACGCAGGCGCTAGGACGGCACTAATAGCCTCTACCGCCTGCGTTTGCTTCTGATCATCGGCCCATGAATGAATTCTTTCCTTCAGTCTTTACGGAAGAAGATGTTAGAGATCTGCCTGTACCGGATATGGTTTTCAAGGGTGCTGATGCGGAGGAACTGAAAGAAATCTCTGTGAACCTGGTAGATGTACTGAGCCAGATTGACAAATTAAAGAGTAGTATATCATCTGGACTGGATGGCAAATAGGAAAATATACAAAGCAGATCGTTGATGGATAAAATGATTTTAATAATAAATTAGAATATGCATACAATAGCCGACACAGGCCGTGTTTCGCCCTACTGGGCTGCTTCAGGGGCTACAAAACAAAATAATATATAATAAATAATCAAATATAAAGTTAAAATTGAAATTAGAATTAAAAAAATTCAATCTAAATCCCACAGAATTTACATGTATATAAAAGAACAGATAAATCAAACATACATATATATAGTAAATATCACATAAATCAAAATATACATATATATATCGTAAATATCATATATATAAAAGAACAGATAGATCAAAACATACATATATATATATGATAATATGTCACATAAATCAAAATATACATATATATACAGTAAAATATCACATTAAAAAGTCAATGTTCTAAATAATATTATCATAATTATGTTATGCTTGTAAATACAAACAAAACTGAATGAAATGCATAAGACACCCACCTCTTCAATGTTTCTCCACTACCAAAGGAGGAGTAAAATGATAAAAGCAACTGTGATATACTAAAAAATGAAAAACAATTATGTTAAAATAGAATGATCATAAGCTCATGGAATAAAAAAATTGATTATGGGGTATCAAAATAATTAAATGAATAATGAAGGATGGAAAAGAAAAGAAGAAAAATAATAATGAAAGATGGAAAAAAGAAGAAGAAAGATAAAGAAAAAGGACTCACATATACAGTTGATATCTTGAAAAAACGGCTCTCTCAGAGATGTTGAAACCAATGATCAATAGCCTGCATGAAATAGTATCTCTCATAAGTATGTAGTCATGCAGGAATAGCGATAATTCTTACGATAGGAGTGTATAAAGCAAAGTCTCCACTTATCTCCCAGCTTGCCTAAACGCCAGAAATATGGCAAAATAGATAGCAAAATTGGCTAAAGATCTGCATTCACTCAATCAAATCGCCACTTATCTAAAACGCTGGGACCAAAATCAGAATATCATAATTATAAATGTGTGTAAGTGAAAAAAGAAATTCACAATACTCCTGAATGGCATCACTAATCGATTGTGTCACTCATAAGTTCAGTATGAATAAAAACGCTGTGCCGATAGAACTACAAATGCCACGTGAAAAAGATATATGTCCCACTGTGTCTACTCCCTAGCAGAGACCATTAGTAACAACAAATCAAATGTTGAAAGTGTGTATAGAACAGATTTTAGCTGAAACTTACATACAATCAATCAGACAGTCACTTATCTCCCAGAATGCCGAAAAAAACGCTGTGGGCAAAGGTGAAAATATAAAAATAATATCCCCCCCCCCCCAACACGCCAGAAACACCTTATAAATGGTACCTCAGAAATTAAGCATGAGTCATTGATGACCAGAAAGTTTCCCAAGTGAGGCGAAAATGTTTCCCTGGAGGAAAGTCCAGAATCTGAATATCCTGTTGTTCCAACATCAGGAGCCAATCAAGTTCTCTACTGTGCCAAGGTGGGGACCACCGACTGTAACCAGCACTGACAGGATCACCTTTTTTTCCCATCAAAAATCGCTTGCTGCAAAAAATTTCAGACTTTTAGTTAACGGAACCGTCACTGTAAACACCTTTCTAGTGTGCGGCCTCCAGCAGACAGTCCATTGAGTTGAGACGTGGAAAAAAACATGTCGCCAAAACCCCAGCACAACAGGACAGTGCAAGAACATGTGGTCTAATGTCGCAGCAGGGGCACAAACATTTTAACATGATGAAGTTGAGGCACCCGGTGGTGTGAAATGTGCATAACCCTCCTTATATTGTAGTTTCCGCGTGTACATTGGGAGTAATATGATAGGTACCAGATCGGCAAGTCATAATCTGGTCACTGGTAACTGTTGAGCCCAGATCAGCCTCCAGTGCCGAGGCCAACAAATCATAATTGAAGGCCGTCTGGTGGCCCTGAAGATATTTATGGTGGCACGTCATTGGCACTATTAGTTGAGCATCCAGACATAACGCTTCTGATAGAATCTCCCAAGCGCCCCCCTGTATAGCTGCCACGGGCAAGGAGGCTATGTAATTCTGCACTTGAAGGTGAAAAAAATAATCCAGACAAATGTCTTAACAGTCCTCTTCTCCAAGAGCACTTGGTGAAGATAATACAATCCTTTAGCTGTCCACCACTTCTGTGGTAAGTTCTGGTGGAAAGTTTTGGTTGCTGTGAAGCAGAAGGAGAGGCGAAATGTGGGAGGATAGTCCATGTAGTTTGCAGAGCCATCGCCATGTCTGATGCAGTTCATTAAAAAAAAAAAGACAAAGGTGACTTGAAAGTCAACTGTTTTATTGGTGCAAGCAAAACATAACTAAAGTGCAGTCATCTTACAAGCTGCATCTCTAAAGATGTTTAGTTTCATGCTACCTCACGTTACTCTATCATTAAGATGACACATATTACAGGTAAAGAAAAACAATCAAACGTTTAGCAGGCCCAACCCTTCCTTCACTTTCAGCAGACCACCAAGGTGAAGGGCAAACGTGTCCACTTGCCATTCCATAAATATATAGTAATAAGTTTCCGAAGCTGTTAGTTGGATCTGCCAGAGAGGACAAATGGCAGCATCTGAAAATATAAAGCCACTTCAGGACAACTATCATGTTATATAAAGCGATCTTACCCAATAAAGAGAGAGGAAATGTCTGCCAACTTTTCAATTTGGTGGCTGTGGAAGAAAGAAGCGGGGAATATGTTAATAGAATACAGCAGCTTCAAGTCCCTGGGGATATGGATCCCCAAGTATTTGATACGATCATCAACCCGTGTTAAAGGGAAAGCCCCTACCCACTGCTTTCGAATCTCCAATTGCAGGGGCAGAACCAGGGATTTCTGCATACTAAGACTAAAGCCGGACAAGAACCCAAATTCAATAACAATAACTGAACAAAGGAGGGACGAGGGTTAGTCAACACTAATAGGAGGTCATCAGCAAATCAAAGTGCCTAGATCTAGTCTTGTGATGCCATCATCCCACTGGATGGTTTGTAACAAATGCTCTAAATAAAGCAACTCCCCCCTCCGATTAAAACCCTCCCCACCTACTCTTCCACCCCAGCAGCTGTCAGAACTCATAGAGTATTGAGCAAAAGACTTTGACCTTGGGGATGTAAGGTGCATAACTAAGGCTCCCAAACCCAGTGAAACTGCTTTTTTTTTTACTTACTACTACTACTTATCATTTCTATAGCGCTACTAGACGTACGCAGCGCTGTATACTTGAACATGAAGGGATACCCTGCTCACTTAGGTGACCCATGAACATCCTGGGTTTCTCACTGTGCCAAAAGGTGAAACGTGTTCCTCCAGTGCCAATAAGTCAGTGTTTCCCCGGGACACGCAGTACTGCATTATGCATTTTCTCGCTACTAAAGTCATTTCATAAGTAAAAAATGGTACTCTTCCCTTGGCCCCTGAAGGCACCTGGTTGATCTAGCAGTAATTGACCTACTGAGCCAGCCCTACTAAGCTTAGAGTGTCAGTGACATAATGAATCAACTTGAACCAGAACTGTACTGCAGAATAGTACCACAAAGGATGCTGGTAACCAGGTAAAAAAAAAACTATCCTCGTGTTAGGGGGAAGAAAGGATGATAACTTGGGTTAAAATAGTGTAGGCACAGGAAACTGGGTAGGTTGGGTTAGTAAAATGGTCCAAATCTGTAGACGTCTACTATTTTTATATTCTCATTTCTGACCCTGACAGGCACAAGGAGCAGCCCATGTGTATAGGTAGGAATACAAACAATAAACCAGAGACTAAAAATGTGGATACGGGAGTACAATAAAAGTTTGATGCACATCCGACCCAGTCTGTGTTGAATATACTAGCATTAATGCTAAGTATTTTTGGAGGGCTCTCAGAGTATTAACTTACCCAAAAACGAGAAATCACACTTGTTTTTGTAAATCTCAAAGGGCGGTTGAGCTACTCAATCATAGAGCCTCTCTGTGAATTTTTATTTTTTCTTTTATCTATACACTTCCTTCTCAAAAACCACAATGGTGCTCTGAAACTGCAAAATTAATGTCAAATGTACACATCAAACTTGTACCCCTAGTACCGCTGTCCCTCTCACAAACACGACTCAAAATATTAGTTCGTGGAGCTGATTCCAAGATGGCGCTGTGAACGGACGCACCTGTGTTGGCTCCTGAGGTTGCTCCGCTGATCACCTTCTTCGCTGGCGCTGTAGCCTCGTCTTTTCCGATGGGGAAACGGACGGGAAAGGTTAAGGAACATCCCTTGGTTCCTGAAACATCTTCAGCGTGGAGGCAGACGACTTTGCAATTTCTGAAGCAACAACCAGGTCGTCGGGGAACTACTACTACTTTAGCATTTCTATAGCGCTGCAAGGCGTACACAGCGCTGCACAAACATAGAAGAAAGACAGTCCCTGCTCAAAGAGCTTACAATCTAATAGACAAAAAAAAATAAGCAAATCAGATCAATTAATGTGTACAGGAAGGAGGAGAGGAGGGTAGGAACTTCGACCCCTACTGCAACTCTCGATGCGTCGATTGAGAGCGCTAACGGGCTTCCCTGAGCCCCGTGGAGCGTATTGCTCCACCTCAGCCTGGGAGGGAGTTGCTAGCAGCCCGAGCAGCGACGGAAACCGAAAGGGTTCATCCTAACCTGTTCGGGAAGGTCTGCAGCGACTGAGAACGGACCTCAACCACGAGAATTACTAATTGAAACAGCTCTACAGGTATTTCCTCAGGATATTGTTTCTAGATTGTCTCGTGCTGAGGCTCAACCTCAATCCCTCCCTGTTGCTGGTGGTGTGGTTAGACCAGCAATTGTGACATTAGAGTTACTATGGGACATGGTTTATAACATTCAAACCTTTATGCAAACTACATTAAAAGAAAATACTGATGATATAAAAATCCTTTCTGAAGCTGCGCTACTCCAAGCGCAAGTGACTGCACAGCAATCTTTGAAATTGGAAAATGTGAACACTAAATTGCAAGAAATGGGAACTTTAGAAACTGTATTGGTTAAGGACAATAGTTTTCTGCATAAACGAATGGAGTATCTGAAGAATCAGGCTAGGAGACTTAACCTTAGGTTTCTTAACTTTCCCAAATCTCCTCTAATTCCACCTGTGGCAATGGTAAAAAAGTATATGACTTCCCGAGCCCATACGCCATGTGCCCTCCCTGACCATTTTCAAGTCCTTACTCAAAGCCCATCTCTTCTCCCTTGCTTTTGGCGCCTAACCACCTTCCCCATTCATGATACCTACTCTTACTACATAGTTTGTTACCTTTAGATTGTAAGCTCTCTTGAGCAGGGACTGTCCTTCCCCATGTTTAAACTTGTACAGCGCTGCGTAACCCTGGCAGCGCTATAGAAATGCTAAGTAGTAGTAGTAGTATATGGTAGACATTCTTGGAATGGATAAGGATTCGCTACCCCCATAACACGGGCCTATTACATCTGGAACCCGAAGGGGGTTGATGGAAACCCCCCAGTAGTGGGGGATGGAATGAATCTGATCTCATTCCTGGAGAGTTCACTGGAAATTATCACTCAGAGGTCAACTATGCCGGTCACTTTGTGCTGGAGCCTGATCGCAATGCTGTTTTAAGACTTTCTTTAAGACATTTAGAAAACTTTTTTGGGCTCAAAGGTCCGTATTTTTCCAGATCTCTCAAAGCCTACACAAGTTAGGCGCAGGGCTTTTTTGGAGCAGCGCCCTAGAGTGTTGGCAATGGGAATAAACTTTGTATTAAGATTTCCTTGTACAAGTAATTTACTGCTTGAGGGTAAACACTTTCAGTTTGTAGACCCAAAACAGTTAAAAGAATTTCTTGATGCTAGAGTAGATATGAATGTTATATGCCCTCCCTAATTAGCAGGCTAGGGTCGGTAACCCGCGGTAGCAACCGTTATATATTTTCTTTAAATGTTTTATGTTATTTATTCTGTAATCTTGGAATCTAATTTCCCTTTAATTGTGGACAAATAGGCCTTAAAGATTTTTTTTCTTTATTTTATTATGGATTCCTGAGTGTAATGCCAATTGCATATTCACAGTGTGTAGTGAAATGTTGAAATATATTAATAAAAAAAAATATTAGTTCATGTATTGTAGAAAGTCTCTTGCTGGTCCCGGCGGTGGCGCCCTGCCCCCACCAGCTAAGAGCTCCTGTCTTCCTTTTTTTCTTTCTTCAGCAGGCTTTTTCTCTACAGCTCACTAGAGCCAGGGCTGTGTAAACACAGGTTAATTTACAGCCAGGCCTTTCTCATACCTCTCACTAGAGCCAGGCTGTTTTAAACACAGTCTCAAAATATAGCCAGGCTTTTCAAACACAGGCCCAAAATATAGCCAGGCTTTTCAAACACAGTCCCCAAAATATAGCCAGGCTTTTCAAACACAGTCTCTCAAAACATAGCCAGGCTTTGCAAACCCAGTCCCCCAAAATATAGCCAGGCTTTGCAAACCCAGTCCCCAAAATATAGCCAGGCTTTTCAAACACAGTCCCCAAAATATAGCCAGGCTTTTCAAACACAGTCTCTCAAAACATAGGCCCAAAATATATCCAGGCTTCAAACACAGTCTTCAAACATAGGCCCAAAATACCAGGCTTCTCAAACACAGTCTCAAAATAGCCAGGCTTTTCAAACACAGTCCCAAATATAGCCAGGCTTTTCAAACACAGTCAATTGCAGCACTGCTTTTCAAATACAGCCCTACTTGCAGTAAGGCTCTTTTAAACACAGTCCCAATTGCAGCACTGCTTTTCCAAATACAGCCCTACTTGCAGTAAGGCTCTTTTAAACACAGTCCCAATTGCAGCACTGCTTTTCCAAATACAGCCCTACTTGCAGTAAGGCTCTTTTAAACACAGTCCCAATTGCATTCAGGCTTTGTGCGGGGTCAAAGCCTCGGGTCCCACCCTCTTGGTCAGCCTTATTCTCCTGACCTCCTCCCGCTTGACCCGGGCAGCCCACTATACCTCCTGCTCTGAGAGTCAGAGCCAACAGTTCCATGGGTTCCTCTGGTACATCCTCTGGTTCTCCTTGTTCCATCTCCTTGGCTCATCTCCCCCTGTCTCCTCAGGAGCCCAGTCCATTTTCTCCTCTCCCACCCCTCTTGCAGCTGATTCCCTTTTTCCTCATTAACCGGGCTTTGGGGCTTTCTTTCCCCGCCCACTTATTCCACCACCTTTCCACCAAGGTGGAGCCTCAGCTTTCTCCCTTTTTGGTTGGCCCCCTTCTGGAGCTTCTGGGATGTGCCCCCTATTTCTCCTCTTTACTAGGTGCTCTCCTGGGGCTTTCTGGGACTTGTAGTTTTCTACCCTTATGTCCCTCTTGGGCAGGATCGGCCCCTCCCCAGTATCTTCTTTCCTTTTTGGTAGCTGGGGTTCCTCCCCAGCCTATTTCTTCCTGCATGCTCCTTACCATACTCCTTACAGTATTCAAGAGGCTCTGAAAAATAAAGTTCACTATCTTTCCTTGTGTTTCTTAGGTGTTCCAACTTAGCTGTTAAACTATTTTTTTCACATATTGCTTCTCACAAAAGCCACCTTGCCAAAATGTAATCTTCACACGAATGCAAAACAGCGTCTCAATTTTTATAGCATCAAGAGTCCAACACTGCAGGGTTTCGTTAAAAAACTTCCTCAGGAACTCTAAATGTCTTCAATCATCAAATAGTGGCGCAAACAGGAGACCCTCTATCTTCTCCTGGTAGAGAATGACATGGGGACAAAGTTTGTCCCCGTGGGCTCTGTCCTCATTTGCAAAAGCCTCGAACACTTATGATTTTATATTTAAATCTTTTTATTAAAGTTTAAAAAGGAACAATATTCTGTGCAACTGTTGTTTATAAACCACAAATAGAAAACGATGATAACAAGCAACTATAAATCCCCCACCACCACCCTCTACCCTTCCAGTCCCAACAATAGCTGACTTCTGCTACTCCAATGAACCCTAATCCACCCTGTTAAAACTTCCAGAGGTACAAAATAAAACCCACTGTGTATGCCCTAGCTCAGGATTCAGTCTAGCTCTCCTGTCTTCCACAGTCCTTCCTACAGTAGAAAATGTCTTCTTAGAAGATGTGCAGGTAGCAGGAATGCACAGGATCCCCTGTTCAAATTTTTTTCAGTGGTGGCCAGCACTTTTGCTTGTTTTTCCAAAATATGAAAACATCGTCTGCATCACTCGAACATAAATAACTGTCCAATTCATTAACAGCCTTCAAAACAGAAAATGACATGTACCCATCCCCGCGCTATTCTCTATGTATAGGTTGGGAATTGCAAATGAGCTTTCTTCTTAAATGTTGTTTCATGGTTTTGTTTTTCAGAATATGATCGCCTGGGTTTCTTGTTGAAGTTGGACTCCAGATTGTAAGTTGAACACAGTGTTGATTTTCCTGTTTGCCTGTTTTTCTTGGTCAGTTACATTTGTTCCCATTTTTATCACAATGTTTTATTTGTATTAGTTTTTGTATTCTTTGTATTGTTTTGTTTATAATTCTTATTTGCTGATTACCGTAAACCACCTTAAAACCTTGCTATATTAAGCAATATATTAGGTAAATAAATCACTGTGGGGTCCTTGTACTAAGCTGCAGTAGAAAGTGGCCTTAGAGTGCCAATACACAGGTTTCCCCATATGCTAAGGCCATTTATACTGCAGCCAGAAAATGGCCGATTTACCATTTTCCCTATTAATGGCCTGCTTTATTGTTGCCATTAGCATGTGGCTACTAAAAAGAATAAATAATGCAGGCGCACTTACTGACACGTATTTCGTAGGCGATAGCCCTGTGCTAATCCTTAAAGGTATACTAGGAATGTACAACTGTGGATATAGAGATTTGGCATTCCTGAATTGAAATCTGAGAATGTCTAGCAATAAGCTATTATGGCTTTGGGGCTTCTCTCACCCCTCCCCAGCCAATTTAGTTTAAAGCCCTCTGTAGTACTTTAGCCAATCTGTTAAAAGACACTTTGTCCCTTCCTTGATAGATGGACACCATCACCGCTCAGTAGCTCTTGGAAAATCATCCCATGGTCAAGGAAGCCGAAGCGCTCACGTTGGCACCAGCCACCGAGTCACACATTCAGTTCCAGGATACGAGCTTCCTCTTCCAGCCTTTACCTTCAACAGGAAGGATCGATGATGCCTAAGTGCTTCACCTTCTGTCCCAGTGCCATGAAATCCCGCTTAATCTGTTCAGTAGGATACCTAGCAGTATCATTTGTGCCAACATGGAGGAGCAGCATAGGATAGTGGTCAGTAGGTTTGATGAGTCTTGGCAAACTTTCTGTCACATCTCGAATCTTGGCACCAGGCAGACACACCCCTCCCTAGACAAACATGTCTGGTCAGCAGATGGGCGCTTCAGTACCCCTAAAAGAGAATCACCAATCACCACTATCTTTCTTTTCTTAGGCCACCGATCCAGCGGTGTTAGTTTCCTCCTGTTCTTGAGATGTTTTCAGCTCTTCTACATTCAGGGCTGCAAACTGATTCTTCATTTCAACAGAAGATGTAGTTGGGGGGGGGGTTGATTTTGCAGGATCTGCTAACATGTGTCCAGCTGTCCTCTTTCTCCATTAGATCAATTCTCCCTTTGCTGGAGATTGCTAATGTTTCAACCTGCATCTCTGGAATGAATTTCTGGTTGACACAGATGCTTCCGAGTCTTGCCACCTCCTCTCTTAGTTCATGTACTTCTTTTCTTGAGGGTTTCAATGTGCATACATTTATCACAGGAAATCAAATCCTTGCCTTGGACTAACATTCAGTCTGGATGGAGGCAGAAGCTGTAATGAGAACAGCATCTTTAGGGGCACAAAGTTTCTTTGCCTTACTTCAAGTATAGGAGGTTTTTGTATCTGTGGATAAAGAACAAAGAAAAAAAGAGGCCTACTAAAGCCCCGGCCCTGTATTTACCTTCAGCTGTTCTGTAAGTTACAGGAAACGGGTGGTTTTGCTGTGAGATCTAAGAGCCTGTTCAGATTTGCTTTGTGGGTGTAGTTCAATGTTCTTCCTTGCCTGTATTGGGTTATACAGTGTTTTAGCTCAAATATTGTTGGAGATAGAGAATGGATTAGGCAAACTATATAGAAAGTGTCACCCTAGGAACGGGTGGGCTGGGGGGCAGGGTGGGAGGGCCTAAACAACCAAGGAACTATAGAGTGGGTTAGCTGTGAAACCTATCTCCAATGCTATATTAAACCACCTTACTACACCTCCACTTTAAAACAAAGGCAGCCTCCATGGCCAGGTACTACTGCAGAGCATAGGTGGGGAGGGGGCTATGACAAATAACTTTCAAGTAGCAAGGTGCAGATAAAACTCTGATTTCTGGCAACACTAGTGCTAACAGTCAATTATTAGAAATTTAACAGTCTTAAAATCCTATGAGGAGTGCACAAAATACAAGTAAACAATTGAATTATCAGAGGTTTCACAGTTTTAAAAGCAAGCAGTG